>NW_026095915.1:0-71757 GCF_023614345.1 Adelges cooleyi | reverse complement strand
AATTTAATTTTTTTTTTCAAATATTCTAAAATTAGTTTAGTAATCTAGTCACCAATTATTAAGTACCTTTAAGAGGGCGTCACACCACTTTTTTTCGGCGCGTAAAACATGTCTCAGGATATGCAATTTTCTGGGAAACCTAGTGGGTTTAGCGTATACTTGCTAATGAACAAAATTAAAGATTAGAAGTTTATCTACATATTAACATAGGTTTTTTTCGATTATTTTACTAGAAACCGAGTTATAGATCTTTGGAGTTTTCATTTTTCAATAGCGTATATCTTCATTTTAAAACATTTTATCGAAAAAAACCTCTGTTAATATGTAGATAAACTCTTCATCTTTAATTTTGTTAATAGGCAAGTATGCGCTAAAACCACTCAGTTTCTCAGAAAATTGCATATCCTGAGACATGTTTTAGTAAAATTTTAGTAGTTATTAGTGCCAGTTTGTGGCGATCCTAGCGGCGACTTTAAAACACATGCGGTGTGACGCGGCGGCGGCAGTGGTGGTGGGGGCAGCTCCTAGCGGGTTGCAATTCACATGAACACGAAGGCGGCGGCCGCCGACCACGACCAAAACCGGTTTTAGACGGCAAGTAATAATATAATTTTTCCTATTGTATATTTCTTCTTATCTACAATAGTTTTATTTTTATTTTATTGCATTTATCGATATCCGATATTATTTCTGTTACCTACTTTATAATATTCTAAAATACTGATTTTTAGCCCGGTCCGGGTTAGGTGAGCTGTGCTGTGCTATCCGTACGCAGTACCTTTAACTTTGAACTACTTTAACTTTTAAACCGCTGTACCGATTTACGCGAGTGGCACATCAATCGATCAGTAATTGGACATAGTTGGTACATAGAGGGGTAAGATGATTTGGAAAAATCTACTTCTTCCCCCAAAAATGTTAAAACACAAAAAAAAATGACCGGGTAGGCGTTAGCGGCGGCACTGTGTTATTACACAAGCTCGCGCGCATTTTCGAATAGTATAGCTACTGTTTATTAAAATTTATGAAACAACGAACAGAATAAAAAATACAATATCCAACATAGTTTGAATCATTTTGATAGCTTTATTACTCTTGTTGTAATAATGTATCATTGTTGGATAAACGTATTGGTACTTCGTACTTACTTATTACCTATTCTATGCGAGTACGCGTCGACCAGTTTCAAAAATAACTTAATTTCACATAATAAAATCACTACATATTAAAAAACGAATTCGTTTAAATTGTATTTATTAACTTTAAATTATATTTAGTATAAAATATAATTGTACTAATATTTAAATAGTTTAAAAAAGTTACTAATTATATTTTTTTTTACACAGACTTGCTGTAATTTAGCTAAAAATAGTGAAATCGACTCAAATCTAGTGTGGTAATTTTATATGTATTATTATAGTAAATAACGATACATTTAAAAATGAAAAATATTTAATTTACAACTATAATAAAAAGTATAATTTAAGTACATTTATACATATAGGTTATTGTTTAAGTAAAGTATAAAATAGTTTCAACTTTTTTTTACATTTATAGGTATATAATAATATGTATTGATATATAAATATATAATAAAATACAATTAATTTTACGGTCTACATTATGACTTATTTTTCACGCATAAAATTGTCAGGTGCATAATTTAAAGGGTTAATAATGGTATCCAAAGGATCACGTCTACCTAATTCTATAACCTGAACATTTGAAATTGGCTTTTTATTTACACAAATAAATAAATTAAAAAAAAACTTTTTTAAAAACATGCTTTTCTAAAAAAAAAATAGTAAAAAGTAAAAAATAATTGTATTACAAGAACAATTTACCAATCAATTGTAGCATATTTTATTTTAAACGTCAATTACTTTGAAAACAACCGAAAATTAACTAATATTTTAAATAATTTTAAATATCTTTAATTTTTGACTAAAAAGAAAAGCGTGGGCCCTATTCAACAAAGTCTAAATTCATTGAGTTAAGTATTATGAAATGTATGTGTCACACACAAATATTTAATTAAATTTAAATTACAAAAGAACTTACAATATAAAACAATATCTGATAAATTTATTAGGGACTTTGTTGAATAGGGTTTTATTTTTAGTCAAAAATTAAAGATATAATTATTTAAAATTTTAGTTAATTTTCGGTTGTTTTCAAAGTAAATGACATTTTAAATAAAATATGCTACAATTGATTGGTAAATTGTTCTTGTAATACAATTATTTTTTACTTTTTACTATTTTTTTTTTTTAGAAAAGCATTTTTTTTAAAAAGTTTTTTTTCAATTTATTTATTTTATTTTTTTACTTTTTAGTCCTATTAAAGGTATTTAATAATTGCTGTATAGATTACTAAATTAATTTTGGAAGATTTGAAAAAAACATGAAATTATAGTGAATTGACCCCCACATTTGACCCTGTGTAGGGCGACCTGGATGTCCGAGTCCCAATATGATTACAGGATATTGTATTATCATCTAAGACGAGTGTCTGTGCCAAGTTTCAGCCCTATACGACATCGGGAAGTGGGTTAAATTAATTTTGCAAGATTTGAAAAATACCCGTACAAATGTACGTACGTACGTGTTAGCGAGCTAAAGAAAAGCCTGTAATAAATATAGTATACTTAATACTATAATACATATTAAAACGAGGATTATAAGTATAAAAAAATAGTCGCAAAAGAAAAATCTAAGGCATTATTAATTAAATATTTATAAAAGATCCCAAATTCATATTGGATTGTATAAAAGTAAAAAATTGAAGTAACACATAATTATAAAAATAAGAAACAACATGTTCATTTTGTAGCCTTCTACTTAGTAGGTTATGTATTATACTTTTTTTAGTTTTTTATAGGTACAATATTACATTTTATGTTATAATTACTAATAAAATAAATATTTCATAACTATATATTTAATACTTATTATCATTTAATTTTAATTAAATTATTATTATATGTTTCTATGTTTGAGTATTTATAACTATACAACTCAACATGAGTTGACGTTTTACATTACTAACAGCTTCCCATATACCCGGCTTCACCCGGAGAAATACATACAATTGCCACAAAGTACTCACAAATTATGTTTAAACTATCCTCGTGAAACACTCTTTTTATCAGTGAAAACTAGAATAAAATTCGTTCAGTATTTACTGAGAAAATCGTGCATAGACTCGGTAAACGAATTTGTTTATCGAATAAGATAATAATTAAGTTATTTTTGAAACTGGTCGACGCGTATTCGCATATAATAGGTAATAACTAATAAGCAAGTACGAGGTATCAATACGTTTATTCTAATTTCTAAGAAAGTTAGTTAAGAAAGTTATTCATAGGTCATATTGTCATAACAACAAAAGTAATAAAGCTATCAAAGTTATTCAAATTATGATGGCTATTGTATTTTCTATTCTGTTCAATGTTACATACATTTTAATGAACAGTATTTAAAATAATACTCTAGTTTGTAACAAGCGGGCGAGCGCAATAGCGAGTGTTATATTATAGTGCCGCACCAATGTCCAACGTGATAGAGCATACGTTGCGCGCGCATAATATTAGTTTTTACTAGAACCGCTGTCCGTAAAAGAATGATGTGCTACTCCGCACTGGCTGCAACGCGCAGCGTCGCAGCACTCGTATGGGCGTGGCTATATGCCGCCGCCGCCGCGCCGATATGGAAAATAACGCCATCTCTTGAGCGTTGGTTTCGTTTCACTTTTGCTTTGACGCCCTCTTAATAGGACTAAAAAGTAAAAAATAAAATAAATAAAACTTTGTTTTTAAAAACATGCTTTTCTAAAAAATAGTAAAATGTAAACTAAAAAGTAAAAAATAATTTTATTACAAGAACAATTTACCAATCAACTGTAGCACATTTTATTTAAAATGTTAATTACTTTAAAAACAACCGAAAATTAACTACAATTTTATATAATGTAATTGGTTCTACTGCTTAACTATTTATATCAAAAAGTATTATTATTATTATTATTTTTTATATATATTGTGTTGTGTATTTTTCATATTATTACAACTTATTGCTCTAATCTATTATAAAAGTGTCATTGAGACTTGTAAACCGTGTTTATACATAATGTTCTTATAACTATAAAATCAGATACCTAATTTACCAATTCAATAATTAAATATTTTTTTGTATACTACATAAACGCGTTGTACATAATATTAAATAATTAACTAGTACAATTATTTTACTATTGTAAAAAACTTGAAATCCAATCTACGGATTTATAATGAAAACTCCGAAATCCGCATTTATAATGAAAACTTCGAAATCCGGATTTATAACGAGAACTTCAAAAATCGGATTTATAACGAAAACTTCGAAATCTGGATTTCGAAGTTCGAAAACTACAACTCCGGATTTCGAATTTCGAAGTTTAAAACTCCGATTTTTAACTTCAGATGCAAAATCCGGATTTTCCCATCACTAATTTTATTATAAAATTTCTAAATTTCATAAAATTTTTATATATCATAAAAATTCTATATTTTATTATAAAATTTCTAAATATCATACAATTTTTCTATTTTATAAAAATTCTATTTTTCATAAAATTTTTATATTTTATAAAAATTCTATAGTTTTCATAAAATTTATAAATTTCATAATAATTATTTTTTCATAAAAATTCTATATTTTATTATAATATTTCTAAATACAAAATTTTTATATATATATATATATATATATATATATATATATATAAATGAATTTTATAATTAATTATAGAATATACATATATACAATTATACATACATAGAAGAAAATATCATTGAGTAGGATTTAACTATTTGTCTAGATATGTTCTGTTAACCTTTATTTTTGTTTAAAAAATTTAAGTATTTACTGTCAATTACAAACAATTGCTTAATGCCATATGGCATATTTTGACACTGTGAAAGAGAACGTTTGTTTCGGCGGCGCGGGGATCTGTGATTAATTAATGCTAATCTAATCAAGCGATATTCGTGTGCATGTTCACTTCATGCATTTAGAACTATTCTTCCTAAATTTGTAGAAAATTGTTACTTTCAGATTTTTACCTTTAGTTAAACTATAAGACATACACCTTTGTGTCAAATTTCACGTATCTACCAAAATGGGTAATTTTTGATGATGAGTCGGTCAGCAACACAAATTGAAACTTTGAAATTCTCCCCTTTTGAAAATGCTTTCTATTGATGGCTCAAATTTTTACAGTGTCCTAAGCTACTCGAGCTGAATCTATGTTTCAAATTTCAAAAGCTTACCTTAACAGAAAACAGAGATATGGCGGTTAGAAAAACTGAGTGAATTGGTTCGTGTAAAGATACATTGGAATTGCTGGAACTCGGGCTTAAGTAAGAAAATTTGGCATGATATAACACAATTAAATGACGATAACGGTGTAGTAAGCATTTTTATAGGAAAACAGATAGTTATTTAAGGTCAATAAAAAAAAGTGTCAGAAGAATAACCAAGCTAAGTTTGCGGCGTGACATAGAGAAGTATGATAAATAAAAATTGTACAGGAGGAAGATTGTTGGAGAACTTAAGTAATGGTAAGAGAATGGTAGTTAGACACAAATTTCTTAGTCGTTAACGAGCAATTAATTATTTATTAGGTTTCCCTTATAAAACGTAGGATTTATCCTACCTTTCAATGTTATTTTCCTGGTTGCGCGTTTTCTTAAAAAAAAAAAAAAAAACACCAACAAATATATATGAATTAGAAAATTTGTTAACATACAACTGTATTAACGCTGTCAAAAGTGAATGTTTAAAACAGGTTTAGCCCTTGACTTTTTTAACTTTTTTCACTAACATGCTTTTTGGTTTTTCTCGGAGGGGTTTAGTACTGAACATTCTGTAATCGAACGGCAGTTGTTCATCCGGATACAGCTGATTGCAAAAGTATATCCTTCGCACCCTACAGTTGGCGTGCACCTGAATCCGGACGGTCTCCACGTACGTGGTGTTGAACGTGCGCTCAGTGAAGTTGGCCAAGTTGAACTGTATTTGGTTCCAATCGTTGTTCAGACACAGAGGCATAGTGCACATGTACATGCTCACTCTGGTGGCAGACTGGTAATTGCTGACTCGGAAACGGCGGCGGACGTTAACGTTATCCAAAACCTAAGCGATTTGAAAGCCAGTAGTAAACATAGTTTTACATGAATTTAATATTAAAATTCAAAATTCAGGATAAGTGTAGCTAGAGAATAGAGGAATCGAATAAGTGGTAAATAAAATAAAGCATCGTTAAGGTTTACCTACCTAACAGACCTCTTTTACTCATCTGTGTACAATTGATATTTACAACAAACAAGTCGGTTGAAAATTTTAAATACACGAGGGCAGTATAGAAAATAGTTATAATTTTAATTTGACGCTATTGCCGTATAGGCACAGCAAACAAATATTCCTTATAAACTTGAGCCGACCATTTTTCTCGAAATTGAAAATTCGTAAAGTTTTTACTTATTTAAAGGGCGAAGAAATAGATTTTTTCGACTTATACCACCTCCGGATACAAAATATATAAAAGTTGTAATTTTTTTGTGATACAACTCAGAGATTTTAGACCTGTATAAAAAAAAGTTACAGTAGGTACAAACTAAACAAAAAGCTCAGATAATTGTAAATCCGATAGCGTCTAAGTTGAAGTAAAAACATCAAGTTGATTATTATAACGATCTCTATACCGCCGTTAAATAGAGGGAAACTCCAAGTGACTTCTTTGAGGCACGCCGAATCACATAGGTATGATATAAAGCGAGGTTGTTAGTAAAAAGTATATAGAAAGTATAAATGTTTTTTTATATGGCTTTACTTTGTGTTTTAGTCTTACCGTTATTTCAAACGTAAAGTATCTGTTGAGGTTTTTCATGAGCAACACTATAAATGGTAAACGAATACCTAGGGAAGCGGCAGAATCAGGTGGTGTGCTTATGGAACATGTAGTAACATTGTTAGACAATATTTGTAGAACGTTTGATTTGAGATGTTCGTCTTGGACGGTTCTGATATCGCCTTCTTTCGACTGACAAGAAATTATGATTAGATAAATAAAAGAAACCATTAAACATAATTTTAAAAAAAACCGGCTAGTAATTATAAACCAACTTCTATTTTCCAAATTGCCAAAGGCTTACTGCCAACACTATAAAACACTGTCATTAATTTTCCCTGGAACCGGTCGCTAAACATTGTATAGCGGACAATGACAATGACACTGAATTAACTACAATGGAAAAGTAAATAAAATGACAACACAAAAACAAAATTAAAAACTATTTAGAAACCGAAATGTACTTGTGTTGTTTTTTGTTATTTGGGAGTCATAGTAAAACCAACGCTGAACAGAAACTAACTTTAAAAAATATTTTGTTGATAACAGGTGGCCAGTAATACGCTTATGTAGATAAGCTGTGTTTAAAATTTAAAAACTTCCTTATTATTTTGTTAATTTTAAACTTCGTTACAGAGGTACTAAATTAATAAATATTAAAAGGTAATAAAAATTCACTTTTCTCGCTTTTTTATCTGAAAATACTTTAATCAATTCTGAGAAGTCAGAATTTTAAGCAATAAGATTTTCAATACTTGTAGCTAAGGATGTTAGGGTGTCTTGTGCTATGATTGACCTTAGGTAGGTTTTTAATAATTTGAATTTAGAGAAGCTTCTTTCTCCACTTGCAACAGACACTGGTATTGTCAATAAAATTCTAAATGAAATCCCTATATAGGGGAATAAATCCTCAAATAGATCAAACAGTCAAGGCTAAAAAACAAACTGATGTAAGTTTGTTGAATCAGTCTTTGATTAACAAATTATTAGCATAATTAATATAATAAAATATTAAGATCATAATTTCTACAACGTAATGAGACAAAATATAATATAATTAAAGTTTAAGTACAATGTTTCGTTAAACTTAAAAAATTATAATATTTAACCACTAAAAAAAATAACAGCACTTTGGTTTTGTCCGTCATTGAACAATGAAATTAAGAACATAATATAAAAGATAATACATTTTAGAATACTCTATCGAAATAAAAAGATAAATAAAAACTAGTCATCACAGGCCAATGTTTGTACTTCTCATTAATATACGGCATACGTTTTTTAATGTCCTGCAGTTTTTATTAGAAACTTTCTCGTTTGGATATAATATTTCATTTGGTAGTTCATCTTTAAAATTTCGTAACGAATACAACCAATAGATTAGTAAGGTAAAAATATTACCGATAGTATAAAGAGAAACTATAAAATAATTTAAACAGTACATTTATCAATAATATATTGTTCACCCTAAATGTAAATAGAACTCACAATTAACAAAAAAAAAAAATACAGTCGAAATCTTTATGTAACTTTTTATCAATATTATCGTCCCTAGGAGCACCAACGGCACTTCTCATTTTAAAACTTTAAAAGTCTATAACGAATGCATGAAAATCATCGAAATTGTTTAAAAATTCAATACCCAACTCGTTAACTGTAGACTATTAATTAATTTTTATAAATAAGACCATGAATCAATATTAATGTAACTTGGACACTTACTGTTACACAGCTATACGGTGAGAATGTTTGACAAGGCTCGGTTTCCGTCAATCGTATGTAATCTAATTCTTTTAATATATTTAGGTATAAGCAAATCAGTTTATATTTATATTTTAAACAAATCAGTCAATTTGAGCAAGTTGACATAAAAACCATATTGTATGACTCTGAGATTGTTAGATAGTGATAACAGTGACAGCCGCGACGGCCGGCTGGAGGTAGAATGCAGTGAAGATAACGGCTATTATATTATCCTCCAATATCCAAACCGACGCTGGCGGTTTAAGCAAGATAATATTATCAATGGATGTTATCACGATTTTTTAATATATATAATAATATTATTATTGTGTTAACAGCTAATAAATTGGTTCTCACTCGTTATAGTCGTTACGTGGCTTTTCGGTTTGCTCCACTATATTTGAGGGAGTATGTATGAAAACTAAAAAATAAATCATCACAGGTGAGTAAAAACGGTATTGGTTAATACAATATGAAATATATGTCGATGATAAAACGGCTTGTGATTTTTCGGACGACTGCAGCCCTGTGCCTGCCACACCGGTCACTTTTCGATCACCGATTACAGGTATGTCCACAGCAGAGACGTCATGTCTTGGATCCGTGACAACTCGATGACATGGCCGCAACGCTTTTGGGGACACGTCTTGACGTACGGGCCGATGCCGAAGCACGTAGCGTTCATAATGGACGGCAACAGACGTTATGCAAGAAAGAAAAACGTGGACAACAGCGAGGGACATTCGAAAGGGTGAGATTGTGCGAACGATAGTTAAAACCTAGCTACGGACATTTAGATGTCGTTTTCACACCTACACACACCGGTAAAATCGGTGCCGGTGCTGGGTGCTGGCTCCAGACAACTGTCGGCGTTCAACTCGACAATTCGGACCTATAATGTTCTCTTTAACAAACTTGTCCAGTCAGATTCAGTGTTGTAGAGTCTATTTTTTTTTTTTGTTTATGATTCTGAGTACATTGTTGCTGCAATAAAGTTTTCAATTTTATAAACAAACTACAACATTTCTTCAGAATGTTTTAAAAAGGATAGTAATTTTGGTAGTTCACTTAGGAGTTGGAAGGTATCATCTTTTTCTTTCTCCACACAGGCCTTACTGTGCATAACACAAAATCACTACTTATACGAAACGGTTGTAGGTACCTACAAACTGAACAACACTAAACCTCCTAACACTAATTGCGCTTGTTTATCAGTATTTCTTTTTTGTTATCATACAATTAGTGTTTAATAATTACTTTAATAAATAGTGTCCTCTGCTGAACAAAAGAACGTCTTATCTGATAAAATAGAGAAAAATTAAGCCTTGACGACGATGATTTGTCTAATCAAAAAATTAATGTTTATTTACTTAAAAAAATAAATTGGCTTTTTTTTCTCTTGGCATCAGAGTTGAAGTCTATGGATAGAATGATTGGTATTGAATCATAATTTGGTTTTTTGATGACTGCAACTATTTCAGTAATGTTACAGGGTGTTTAAGTGTATGCTAACAAATTTAGTTGAAAGAAATCTTCAATATCGCTGACATTTGTTGCACATGAATTTCATAAGAAAGTGCAGAGTTATAAACGACATTTAATCTTCTTTTCCGTACATAGCGATTTTGCCAGTATGAACTTTGTCCCATTTAAACTGAGCGATACATCTATATCCTTTCAGGCAGATTGTTTGGTCATTGTTCTCTTAAAGCCATAAGTTTGATTTTTAGCAGCAAGTAATCTATGATTAAATCAATTTTGTGCGTTTTTAACCTCTGTACAATGAGTGCTAGCAAAGACAAATGTTTACTGGCTCGCTGTAAAAACTCCCTGCTTTCGTCGTTAATGTTACTAGCTTATGATTTTCTAATCTACTGAATTCATTCCTCAATTCAGACAGGGTTAATTGATTTCCTCGTTATTCATATTTGATAGTTGTCGGTAGTTCTATAGTCAAAAAACCCTAACCTTTTTAATCTTAATCTAACCTAAATTCAACCTAACCCTAACCTTATGTTACCTATATAATAGAAATCTAACGTAAATAAACCTAACACTAAGTTTCTTTTTTTCTAGGTTCGATAAACTATCTGAAACTTTACAATGGTGTTTGAATTTGGGCATCAAAGAAGTTACTGTGTACGCATTCAGTTTAGAAAACTTCAAGAGAACGCAAGAGGAAATCGAAGCACTATTTGATCTTACCAGAGAAAAGTTCAAGAAACTCTTACAAGAAAAGTAAGCGAAACATTGTATCTATCGGTTTAACGGTAAACAGTATTATATAAAAGTGAAAAATAATTTTAGTACAACTGCAACGTTCAAATAGTCAATATCGATAATTCTGCAGAGACGACTTTTTCTAAGTAAAACGTTACTTGTCATCAACAAGTAAATAATACGTTAGAAATAATCTAACTTATACCTTATGTATTTTACTTTTTTTTTGCCGAGTCAAAACGTGTATCGTCTGAACAACATTGTTTGTGTACAATTTTATACTGATCAAATGCGTTTTCTTGTTTTAGAGATAAACTAAATGAACACGGAGTGTGCGTAAAAATTATTGGGAATTTATCGAAATTGCCCGACGACTTGACCAAACTTATGGCTGAATCCATGTTTGTCACCAGACACAACACTCAAGCGATCCTGAACGTTGCTTTTGGTTACACAGGTTAATTTTCCATTATGTTGAGTTTTCTCTTGTTGAAATTAAACAATCGTAAACATATTATCATTCAATCACACAGGTCACGACGAATTAACCAACGCTCTGAATCATATAGCCAACGGCGTCAAGGAAAACTGTTTGGACTTCTCCGATCTAAGCGTCAACATAATCGATAAGTGTTTGTATACGTATCCTTCGCCGCCGCCAGATTTGTTGATACGCACTTCAGGAGAAACCAGACTTAGTGACTTTATGATATGGCAGGTACATCGAAATAATAAACAGGTTTGTGTTTGTCAGTGCATTATACCTGACCATTTCGTCTGTGTTTCAGTGTTCGTACAGTTATATTTATTTCACACAAGTACTTTGGCCGGACTTCACGGCGTGGGACTTTCTAGCCGCCGTGTTTATGTACCAAAGAAACGCACATTTGTTTGAAAATTACAAAACACCGACGAGCCTGAGTGCAAAAGCCGATAAATTTGTAAACGACTTACGAGAAAAACGATTAAACAGACTGTACGCAGTCCTCTGATAAAGTTTTTTTTAAAAAATATAATTATAGTTAATAACGTTTTCAATGTACTTATTACGGAAAATATGTACGTGTTAAATTATATAAAATATAGGTAATTTGTTTAGAAAATTAATTCTATTTATAAAAAAATCTAAGAACTACCTATTTTATATGTGAAAAAATCCAACTGAATTGTCGATTAAAAAAAAAAAAATTGTACATAAGGCCTCATTCTACCAACGATTTTAATTGTGGTTAGCCAGCCAATTTTAGACGGTTTATGTCTTAGCGCTAATTAAAATCGTTGGTGAAATCGGACTCACTCGTGTCGTTAAGTATAAGCAACACATTTATACAGTCGCGTAATGGTTTTCTAGTTTTTCAGGATAAGGTTTACGTTGATGCCTTTGTATTTAAAGTAATCATATAATTTTTAATTATAATAACTCCTTTAGACCTACCAGACCTCACTATATGCTCCGTACCAACTATTTTTTAAACATTTTTGTCAAAAAATGTTTTTTTTTGGCCTTAGAGTTTTTTTTTTAAATAACCAGTTACATAATAATTATATATATTGGTATATAGATTAAATCTCGTTTACTAAATGGTTATAGGTTGTTTTTTTCCCCAAATTTTTATTTACAGATTATAAATATTGCCGAGAATTCTTATTGTTAGATTAATTATTTTTTTGGTCTATCATAACCACTTGAATAAGTAGAATAATATTTTTTCTATGAAGCCTCCTTTAGTCATATCTTGAATATTATGCAATCCTTAGTGGACCTACATCGATAATATAAATTACAACTGAACGTTTCTCGATGTTAAGTTTAACTATGTTTATTTGGAAACCTGTTATCGGTAAAATTGTTATTAATATGACTGAAAATTATTAAAAATGACTAATTAAAAAGATCACAAAAGAACCTTTTTCACAAATATTCTAAGTCACTATAACTTTAAAATTGTATTATTCCATAACATGTATTTATTCGTTGTTTAAGAGGATTGCACGGGGTCTGGTTTTTTCACGTTTTAAACCAAAATGTCGACTACTTAGGATGGTCCAATTTAGATTGAGTAAAGAAGTTCTTTGGCAACTTTACTATGTTATGAAAGAAACAGATTTTTTGATTTTTTGCATTTTTGATGTAACAAATTTGGGGTTTAATATTTTAATTAAAAAACCTGAAGCTTTTACAAATTAATCTGTAAATTAATTGACATGGATGAAATTTATTAAAAACTGTTTTTTTTTCTTAAGTATTGCCTATACAAATCTCCTTAAAAACAGACCGCATGTGATCCCCTTAACACTTTTTTTATAAATTTATTTCCAACATAGGTAACGTTAAAATAATTAGTTAAACCGAACATAATTCAAACGCTATAATCTAAATAAGGATGACACCATTTTGCATTTTATTTGGGTGTATACTTGTTTTTCACCGTGCATTGTTTTTTTCGTTAAATTAATAATAGTTTGCTGAAAATGTTGAATGGTCGATAATCAGTTTTAAATCATAAGTATTACAATTATATAAAAGTTTAAAATGTAAGACGGGATAACTCTAGTTATTTTTATCTACGCGCATTGGTCAACTGCTCTCCGCATCCCATCCTAAATTTCAAACTTAAAAAATAATTATTCAAAACTAGTTATCAAATAATCGAATTTTGAAATATACTTAGTTAATTGAGGTTTCAAAAATCGATAGACACCTTGAAAATAGTAAAGAAGTTCAACATTTAAATATTGTAATACCTATACAGCATAAACAAAAATATTTTAAAAAGAAAAACTACAAAATAGTAATTATTTTAACTGTAGACTAGTGTAATAATAATTAGACCATCTATCGTTTTTATAATATGTAGTTTTGTCCTACTAAGACTACCTCGGACCGAGTAACACGGTCCGAATATTTAAAATTATCAGCAACATAACTCCTAAAATAAATGAAGTACCTACGAGAAAAATATTGATACTAGAAAATAATAATTATTAGTAAATCAAACATTTTATATAAAAGTACGTGAAATGTTTGAAGGAGTATCAGCAAAAAAAAATTAAAAAGAATTACCTTTATACTTTGCGGTGTGATATTAATAATATTATCTATCTATTAATTATATTAAAAATATAAACACAACGTAAAGAATAATAATAACCCTTTTCTTAGGGTTGCAGGTTAGCATTAAATTAAATTTAAAAAAACTATAACATACGGGAAAACGTTGAATATGGAGTCCCTCATGGAAGCGTACTGGGTCCTATATTATTTATATTGTATATCTACATAGTCAGTGATCTACATTTTGATGGTTTAGTCGTTTCTTACGTTGATGACATATTATGCTAACTTTTACCGACAAATCTTGGGAATGGGTTCATTATAAAGCAACTGTCGGTGTCAACAAAGTCTATCAATGCCTATAGTGAAATAATGTGACTCTAAACGGAGATAAAACAATGTTTATGAAGTGTAACTACTACTTAACTTTAAAAAAGGTTGTCCAAGACGGGTTATAAGTTTAAAAGTTAGGATAAGAAGGGAAGTGTAGTTGGGAAATACGCACAGGTAAAAATAATACTACATTCTACCTTTCTTTCAGCCCTAAACTTGAAACTTCAAAAATAGTTATCTGAAGCTGGTTATCGACCGGTCAAAATGTTCAGTACATTATTCTTAATTTAAAAAGTTAATGAAATTATGCGTTAAGTACCATTTAAATTTCAAAAGTGTCTATCAAAAAAACTAAGTTGAGAGGGGGGAAAAAACACAACAAATTGATGAAAAAATGAGATCACATTGCATAAAAACACTATTTCAAGAAAAAATTTATTTTCTTATTAAACCCATTCAAATATTGAGTGGTTCACGGTAAGTTGATCATTCTGTATATATATTTGGGGCATTTTGAGTCAAACCACACGGTCATTGGTGGACCGACCTCCTCGAAATATTTTTTATGAACTTCTATTGGTCTAATATAATTTTGTTGTTGTGACTTTAATTTTGTTGAAATTTAATCAGCCATATTTGACGCCTAAATTGGAGGTTTTTAAAGTTATTTTTCACGAAAAATATGTTTCAACCAGTTTTAAAATTCCAACATTTTTATCATAAAATCAGAGACTCAAATAAAATATTTCCGTATAATATCGGGAATGGGCAGAGATTTATTTATTTTTTTTTTGTAATGAAAATTTTGTTTTTTTTAAATTTCTGAAAAAAATGTATAATTTTATTCGTAAAGCACATTTTTCATTTTTTATTCCCAAAATATGCAAAATATCAATTTTTACAAAGAAGTTTTATTTTTAGTTTTTTAATAAAAAAACTGATTTTTTAAAAAAAAAGTTTCATTATTAAAAAAAAAAATAGTAGAAATTGATCGACCCATTCAGTTTATTTATTAGATGAAAATAACTGATTTGAGTCTCTGATTTTATGATAAAAATTTCAGAAATTTAAAACTGGGTGAAATCGAGTTTTCTTGAAAAATAACTTAAGAAACCTCTATTTTGGGGCCAAAATAAGTGATAAATTTTTTTAAAAAAATGTCTTATATTAGACCAATGGAAGTTTAAAAAAAAATTTGAGGTCAGGCTAATGACCACGTGTATGACTTAGAATGCCATATATGTATTTTTAATAGCTATGATTTTATTCAAACGAATTTTAGTAATCTAATATATATCTATAAGTCTATATCTTTATAATCTTTATAAAGATCTGTATATCTTTCAAATTGGTTCAGCGGTAAAAAAATTCTTTTGTTTCCAGACACAAAAAAACACATCTCTGTAAAAAAAAATACCTTCTCAGCTCGGCTTTAAAACTATAAGAACATACATTTTTAAGGTTTTTTTTTTTAAGTTGTACTTTTTTAGTTTTTACAATTACCTTTTAACGTAATTACCTTGCGTTGCCGTTAAAGTTTCAAAATTAGATATAAAAATAATAAGTTGGCAACTCTACATCTTCAGTTATAAATGTAGTACCCCAAGCCCCAAGGTAGCCATTTGTCACCACTGCTTTTTACCACATTTATGAACGACTTATCAAAGTAATGCGGTATTCCCGGTGCATTCTCTTTGCGGATGATGTGAAGTTGTTTTCAAATATTAACTCTCGTTTGGATTGCTACAAGCTTCAAGAAGATCTTAATAGCTTTTATAGTTGGTGTATAATAAATGGCCTCGGCGTTAATTCTTCAATGCTCTCAAATTTCGTTCTCCCGTAGTAAATCTTCCGACTTATTTTCTTATGAAATAGGTGGTGTTGATTTAGTTAAACTTAATCATGTAAAAGACTTGGGTATTATTTTATCTAGTGATCTATCGTTCCGTGGACATATCACTCAAGTGTGTACCAAAGCCCTTCGGTTTTTCAAAGCGCATTTGATGGGAGTTTAAAAATCCAGCCTGTCCCAAAGTCCTATATATAGCCCTAATTCGTTCGATTATTAAATTACCAAATTGATTGTCCTGAAATATTACCTTCCACGTTTTACATTTCTCCTTAACGCCAAAATTATAGTATTAATGCTCCGCTCAACTGTATGTTATTATTGTGTAATGCGCTGGAGAATATTGATTTATTTAACACAACCTTAACCAATTAAAAAAAATGTATCAAATAATTTGTCTAAAATTTTTTTTTTTAAATTACTTTATTATCGTTAGGTATTTATTATTATTATTTTTGTGATCTATTATTATTCTATATATCTATTATTCTAATTATTATGTGTACTCGGTTTCCCTTACAAGTGTAAATTCTTTAAACAAATATATTGTTAACCATAATATTATCATTGTATAGTGTTTTTCAATATTTAGTTACGTCAAATACAATTAAACTAATTGGAAAAATAAATAATTTTTGGTAATGTTTAACAAACACTGTGAATTAACATTTGTGAGTACTCCTAAAATACCTTGCCTATGATTCACATTTTGATAAAAAATCTTTAAAATGTAACGATCCAACCATACGGGCTCGTGACGTTAACTTAACTTCAGTTGATGGAGAAATTTCTTTGTACTTTTTCTAAGTCGATCTAAGCCTACACTTATCACATTTTATTAAAACAATATAATATGTTGTTCTGTCAGAATGTTAAACAATGTATAAAAAAAAAATGTTTTAACTAAAATCGCTTCTGATGGATTTATTCTCTCCGAAAAAAATACAAATTTATTTATACGGATATAATTCCGCAAACAATAACTCGGTCATGTTTATTTCCAATCGCAAAGAGAGACACATTTACGATTGAAAATGTGGGAAACATTTGGTTACATATACAATTGTATGCATTTTTTTTTTATCGATGAACCGTTATAAATGAAGAAATTGCTTTAAAGATTAAAAAGTTTTTTTGGGTTTGTTAATAACAAAATTAAAAATTGATCAAGTCCTTTTTGTACCTGTCGTTAAAGTTTATAAATTTTAAGTTTACTTTACAGTAAAAACAAAATAATTGGGCTGAACAAAAAAAAAATATTACTTTTAAAAGAAAAACGGGCGAATACACAAAATTTCATTTCGCTCCGTTTTTCCGTGCCAATATATGATAATAATAAAAATCGGTAATATTTGTGGAAATGGAAATATAATTATATTTATATTAATAATATAAATCTCAATAGTCGTTATCAGTTACTTCTGTGAATTCTCCGTAAAACGCAGTTATCGAATTCAACCTGTCGTTAATTATGTTTTGTTGTATTTCCACTTTTCCAAATCCTTTGGCTAACCATACACACTAAAAGGTAAAAAACAAACAACACAATAAGAAACAATGTAAAAAAAAATAATAATTATAATAATAATAAGAAATAACAATTAGTACGATAATTAATATACGGCGTGTCTTACTTCAAATATGTTAGTCGTCTTTGGCATATGAAAAGCAATACTGGGTGCAATCTTTTTCACAAGATCAAATATGCCATAACCACCACCAAATTGATTGTCGCACATCGATTCTAAACTAAATTTTTCGTCAACCGAATATTTTGGTCCTCCCCAAGGAGGAGACATGAAAACTACATCGGTTTTTAACATTTTACAATTTCTAGCAAGAGCGAAAAAATCGCCAATAATAAATTCAATTTTGTGTGCAACGCCATACACTTCGGCGTTGTGTTTTGCATATTTAATTTTTTCCGGATCAATATCAATAGCTATAACTGAAACAAGACAAAAAAAAATTATTAAATATAATCAATATAATATAATATAATATCAATATTATAAAAAACGATATTACTGTCGTTTAAAATATGCATAGATTAAAAAAAATAAATAATAGGGTAAGTAAGCTTTATGAGTATTTTTTTTCTTTTTTAGGGGACTTTAATTAAATATAAGCTAAATAACCTAATAAATACAAATGTATTACATCTGCAGACATCTAATTTTAATTATATTTACATTTTTAATTGAACAAATTTAAACATCAAAAAGCCATTAAACTGTGT
This sequence comes from Adelges cooleyi, assembly GCF_023614345.1. Classification (NCBI taxonomy): domain Eukaryota; kingdom Metazoa; phylum Arthropoda; class Insecta; order Hemiptera; family Adelgidae; genus Adelges; species Adelges cooleyi. The sequence goes on along the minus strand of NW_026095915.1, from coordinate 53,430 downwards.
TTTTAGTATTAGGGTGGATACAATATTAGGCTTGACCGTTTGTCTATAATAATTTGTTGCCATCGTTTTCCAATATCGTAATATCCTTGTCTAATATTTTTCACACCTATACTAAATATACTTCCAGTCTAATTTTTAGGTCTCGAGTGCTAAAACTTTTTTTGGAACAGAGAAATAAAGAAAAACTGCAAGGAAATAGGATTGTGATATTTTTCTGTTTTGTCAACGTTTAACGATTGTACTTAAACTGAAGAATATTCCATACAAATTTGACTATTTCTAAAAAAGTTACAGCACGCCGTACTAAGTTGAAGATATGTACACTTTTGTGGTGTTTTTTTTTTTTTGTTCTAATAAAGTGCTTTAAGGTACGATTTCTGATATAAAAAGTTGCACGAAGAAACCGAACAGAAAAAAAATGATGAATGTTTTATACATACTAAAATGATTTATACATACCTAAATTACACGTAAGAGCTAATTGTATTATGTTTCCGCCAGCCCCACAAAAGGGGTCCATAGCAATGTCACTTCTGCAGCGTTTCGCTATGTGATAACTCAAAACTTCTGGACAAACCGAATAGAAACTTTCTGCAGAAAATATGGAAAATAATTTTATTTAAAAATGTACAATTATTATTATCACAACGACGGTCACATTCTCATATTTTAACTACCTGCGTCCAACAAGATTCCGTTATCGAATTTAGAAAATAATATATGTCTCATAGACCAGTACTTGGAAGACAGTTTATTTTTGCTGTGACTCCAACTCGGATATCCTCTTTTCTTTTTTGTCTGCAATTAAAATACATAGTTTTCCACATATATATATATATATATATGATAGGTACACGCAGTATAAAATAGGAACCTAGAACGTTAACAGTAAGGAGGAGAAAGAGGAATAGAAAATCTGCAACTTTAATTTAATTGGCTATACTAGTCTGTTCGGCAAAATAATAATAATACATTTTTTTTTTTAAACACTAAGATAATTCCATAAAAACTAATCTGTATTTAAAAAATAGGAATAAATCGGATGATTTTATTTTGTATTTTTTTCATAGACAAAAACGTCAAATACCATAATACTGTACTATGATACTATACTAACTTCTGGGACAGATGGAAAAAAACTTCGACTCGGGCTGAAGTGTCTGATGTGTTTTTTATGGTAGAAAATCTGTGAAGGTTTTACTGTGTACATTTTGTCTTCGCTTACGACGAACCCGATGTCTTTTAGCGAGCTAATTATTCTTTTCATTCCAGTGCCATAATTTGATTTTCTAAAAAATAAAATAAAAAATGACTGGTCAATTTTTTAAAAATATTTTGTAGAACATATTATTATGAAAAAATGTTGTATTTTTTTTTTTATTAAATCATAAACTTCTCGAGACACAAGCCTGAACATTCCAAATGTTTTATATAGAAGCGAATATATATTTTTAGTACCTCACCCTAATTATAGAATATGACTATATTTAGGATGCCATACATGTGTGTGTACACCCTGTATATTTCTAGTGTAGTATTTAATAATGTTATACGTTATAATTACGTTAAAAGGTAATTGTAAAAACTAAAAAAGTACAACTTAAAAATGTATGTTCTTATAGTTTTAAAGCCGAGCTGAGAAGGTATTTTTTTTTACAGAGATATGTTTTTTTATGTCTGGACCCAAGATATTTTTTACCGCTGAACCAATTAGAAAGATACTTATAGATATATTTTAGATTACTAAAATTCGTTTGACTAAAATCATAGCTATCATATATACATATAAGGCATTCTGAGTCATACACGTGGTCAATAGCCTGACCTCAAATTTTTTTTTAACTTCCATTCGTCTAATATAAGACATTTTTTTTTTTTTTTAATTTTTATCACTTATTTTGGCCCTAAATTAGAGGTTTCTTAAGTTTAAAACTCGATTTTGACCAGTTTTAAATTTTCGAAATTTTTATCAAAAAATCAGAGACTCAAATCAGTTATTTTCATCTAATAAATAAACTGAATGGGCCGAGATCAATTTTCTATTTTTTTTTTTTTTAATAAACTTTTTTTTTAAATCTGAATTTTTTTTTTTAAAATTCAGTTTTTTTATTAGAAAAATAAAAATAAAACTTCTTAGTAAAATTTGATATTTTGCTTTTATTTTGGTAATAAAAAATGAAAAATGTGCTTTACAAATAAAATTATACTTTTTCAGATTTAAAAAAAAACAAAATTTTCATTACAAAAAAAATAAATAATTTTCTGCCCATTCCCGATATTATACAAAAATATTTCTTTTGAGTCTCTGATTTTATGATAAAAATTTTGGAATTTAAAAACTGGTCGAAACATATTTTTCGTGAAAAATAACTTTAAAAACCTCCAATTTAGGGGTCAAATATGGCTGATTAAATTTCAACAAAATTAAAGTCTTATATTAGACTAAAAGAAGTTCATAAAAAAAATTCGAGGAGGTCGGTCTAATGACCGTGTGGTTTGTCTCAGAATGCCCCAAATATATATACAGAATGATCAACTAACAGTGAACCACTCAATATTTGAATGGGTTTAATAAGAAATTAAATTTTTTCTTTAAATAGTGTTTTTATGCAATGTGATCTCAGTTTTTCATAATTTTTTTTGTGTTTCCCCCCTCACAACTTAGTTTTTTTGATAGACACTTTTGAAATTTAAATGGCACCTAACGCATACATTTCATTAACTTTTTAAACTGAGAATAACTTACTAAAAATGTTGACTGGTCGATAACCAATTTTGGATAACAATTTTTGAAGTATAAGTCCAGGACAGAAGGAAAGGTGGAGTGTAGTATTTTTTTTATCTGCGCGCATTTCCCAACCGCACTTTCCCTCCCATCCTAAAATTTAAACTTTTATATCTTTAAAAATAGTTGTCTAAAACTGGTTATCGACCTGGCATAATGTTTAATACATTATTCTTAATAAAAAAAAAACTAATGAAATTATGGTTACCATTTAAGTTTCAAAAGTTGCTATTGAAAAAACTAAGATGGAAGGGTTAAAAATAAAAACATTTATGAGAAATTAAGATCACATTGTATAAAAAAATTACGGAAAAAAAAAATATAATGTAATTATTAATTAAACCCAGTTAGATATTGAATGGTTCACGTTAAGTTGATGACCCTGTACATATTATTTTTGAGTTACTTTAAATTTGTTTTTGATTAATTACTTATTTGAAATTTTATTCAATAAAATAAAAACTATTAATAGCTTCCAAATCGCTCATGCCTATTTAAAATTTATGCGGTAATTAAAATTAATAGAATTTGTTTTTACTGAAGGATAAAAATAACTCATACTAATATTCCCCTTAAATAATTTTATTCTGTATTATTTTATGAATTCAAAATCTCAAAACAAATCTAGAAATTTTAGCAACTTGGAAGATAAAACGAATGTTTGAGCAGTTGAAGAACTGTCAAAGATAAGTCTTTTAGTTCTGAAGGACACACTGTACATTTTTAATTTCTACCATTCTTCCATTATATATAAATGTCATCCCTGACATCTTATAGATATTAAAAATAAAGTTATGTCTCTCCCCTCTATAGTACTTGTCCCAAAAAAAAAAATTTGTTGTATGGTGTAACGAAATAGGTGTAAATTGTACAAGAGGAAGTGGTTTTTATTATTAAATCCAACCCTAAAAGAACTTACTAACTACTAGTCTTAATTTGGCTATTTAGAAGTTGTACACAAACTCTTTACAAAGCCAATATTTAGAAAAGTACATCCTTACAAACATACTAAAGAAAATAAATAAATTTTTAATACTTACATGTTTGTTTAAATAAATAGCTATTTATAATCTAAATTGGTTCAAACACAATAGAACTATTATATTTTTAGAGAAAAAATTTGTTTTTATATTTTCATACACAATAATATGTTGGCCAGGTTAACGTACCAAACGTACCAAATCTATAATACTTACAATTCCAAGTTATCATTTTCGATATAAGTACTTAATTTGCGTAAATCTGGATACAGTTCTAGTTCATTTTCACTTTCGTTCTCATCTTTGATACTATGACTATCGTCAATAAATAAGTCATTAGGAATTCCAGGATGCCTAAAATAATGTTTAAAAAAAAAAAAGGATAAAAAATTATTAGGTACTTAGATACATTGAAAATGAGTAATTTGAAAAAGGTAATATTAAAAATAAATTACTAAATCTACTACGTTAAATAAAATATAATAATATTCAAAATAACTTTCTGAAAAGATCCAAGTTGGTTTTTTAAAAACATAGTGCATAAATATAATGTTCTATTGTAAAAAAAAAACATGCACTTGCGATTGGCCAAAGTTGCAATTGATTTAGAATTAGAGCCCTCGAAATGATTTTTCAAAATTCCTTTTATTAAGTAAATAATTAATTCTATTAAATTATGTATTTGAGTCAAGAAAGTATAGTTTTACTATTTTTAGATTATAATATTTTTCTTTTTATTCATATTATTCTTGGGGACTTGGGGACTTACAAAAACTTTTTACCAAATTAAAACTGATAACATTTACTGTGTATACACAAAGAGCATCGCTTATAGAATACCAATTTAGATGTTAATATGAAGGTTTTTGTTTCTTCTAAAATTATCAAAAAATTACATGGTAAATATTGTCATTTTAAGTCGGTGATAAGAGTATAAAAATTCCGTAAACACGTTTGCGTTATGCTTTCGGAGAGAAACAAAACATTTACTTTACAAATTGAAGGTGTCGGTGGATAAAGGTGTTAACTGACATTTGTGAAATTGTTCAATAACGCTGCTATTTAACTGAATATTATAAAGCTACGGAACTTTTTTGATATTCAATATATTATGAAAATATTACCAAGTAGCCATGAATAAAAAACGTTTTCCGGCTGATACAATGTTTTTTTGTTACACTATAACGCTTTTGTTAATTTAATAAAATTACCCCTTCATTATTTCATGTCAAAATAAAGCCTGCCGGGTCATGTGTTGCGATATCACAATATTGTCCACCACTTCTCCGGACGGATTTAACTCCGTCTCCGTTTATATCCGTCTCCCGGGGCGGCTCGTTTCGCTCTAACACTTTTGACCCGTCCAAAACTATTCACAGTCACTGTCTCCTAGCACGCCAGGCTATATCACCTCTATGATATATATGATGTCCTACCTACCCGGTGTAATGGTCAGTTCGCCTGTGACTACACACGGTCGGCCGTAGGGGCCACCACAATATAATAATAATAATAACAATATTAAATAACATAATATTATGTCGGTACGAGACGTCGACCGCCGGGGCCACGTCCGCGCACATCGGCCGGAACGCCTACCTGGGTTTGGCCAGGACGCGGCTGCACACCATCGTGATTTCCTCGGTACAGCTGCAGAAGTTCCTCTCGTACAGTACTTCGGCCAATTTCTCGGTGTGCACCGAAAAGAACGACAAGTCCAGGTAAGTCATGATGGTATTTTACTATATACTACAATAGTTCCGTTAATTCGGTTGGTGTTGTTTTATTTTTTTTCCCTAACGACCCCGTATCGCGTACGCCGCAACGGCCGTAATCAACGCAAGTCAACATGGCCGACCGCGGCGTCCGTCCGTCAACCCGTCATGTGTATAATAATAATATCACGGAATATAACCGGAAGGGAAACTTTAACAGGGGGAAAAAAAAAATCAAACCGACTCAAACTCATTCTTGTCGAACACGCCTGATGAGTCGCCGCGGTCTAGGTTTCCCTTCCGGTTATTGTGTGGCGACAATAATAATATTGATAAACGACGGTTATCAACATTGTTTTTCTTTATCATTTATACACCTACAGGCTACTTGGACGATGCACGGTGGTCTGAAACGAAATCGTAGCTCGTCTAAACTATGATTTTCGAATAATTTATTTTGATCGTTTTTTTTTTATAGCAATATTTCATTAAGAGGACGGTACCCTGGCCATTGCTAAGGAGTAAAGTGTAGGCAGTTTTTTGAAAAATCTTAATTTAGAGTTTCAACTGTAGAGGTATACAGCTACGTCTTATTAATACAGTAATGAGGATTGACCTTATTGATTGCCATTTTTTTTTTTTTTGGTCAGACTATCACAGTCATGACTACAAGAAAAATTACAATTTTTTCCCCATAAAAACAGCGCACTCGCGCGGTAGCATTCGCTGAATACACACGTGTATTTACGCTCCGTCTCTTTCTTACGCTATAGTGGTTATACTAATCATATTATGTTTAATTGTGAAAATGTAACAGTTATGTCCCGCAGATTGTTTATTCACATTGTGTAAAATTGTACAAAAACAAAAACGTAAGTTAAAAAAAATAAAATTAAATATAAATATTATTCAAACAGTTTATAAAAGTAAAGCAGTGCCGTGTCAGTTTTCCACACGTCATTGTCTGCGGTGCTTATCTCGTTGGGCCGTCGCACGACGGCCACTTATCTAAATTACCGTCGCCGTCATGTCTAAAACTGCTAACAAAGTCGATAATCAAGTTAACCGTAATAATAACACTAATAATCAGCTCTCACCGATTGTGTTGAATAATACTGTCGATGGTTGGCAAAAGATTGCCAATAAAAGACATCATTCTACTTCTTCAAATTCAAATCCTGGTTCGCCTCGCCCAACCACTTCTAGTAAAAAAAGTATTAAACTATTTCACTCTACAAACCGCTATGAAATACTTAATGATGAAAATGATGTTGAAATCACACAAAATGAGGACCCCCCTGAGAATAATTCGGAACAACCAATCAAAATCCCTCCCCCTGTGTTCATAAAAGGTGTGGAAAACTTCACTGATCTATGTACGGTTCTTATTGAATTGATAGGAGTGGACAATTTCATATGTAAATCATCAGTAGATCGCCTTAAAATTCAAACAAAAAATCCAGAGTCGTATAGAACACTAGTCCGGTTTTTAAAAGAACAAAAAGCGGAATTTCACACCTTCCAGTTAAAAGAAGACAAGCCTTTACGCGTTGTGATCCGTAATTTACATCCTACTACTTCGGCGGAAACAATAAAAAATGAGCTCGAAATTCGACTTTTTGAGGTTAGGCAAGTAACCAACGTTCGATAAATCGAAAGAAATCTATGATTTATCCTCTTTATTACACACAAAAATTAAAGTTGAAGAACCGTACAAACCCAAAACGATAAGCCAATATATAAATTGTCAAGAGTATGGGCATACAAAAGCCTACTGTGGTTACCCGCCGAGATGCGTACGCTGTGGAGCCAACCATATGTCGTCTAACTGCTCAAAGCCTCGTGATCAACCTCCAAAATGCGCACTATGCTCAAGTAGCCACCCAGCCAATTACAAAGGTTGCTCAGTATACAGAGAAATTCAACAACGGAAAAAATCTACACATAAAAGTAACTTTTTATATGACAATCTTAATATTAAGAATTTTAATGTACAACAAGACAACCACTCATTAAAGGATTTCCCTAATATTAACCACACATCTCCAAAACAGACATATGCTCAAACGACTTCCAATAATACTAATAATCAAATTCCTTCACCTTCTTTAGATATAAATAAAGTCATGTCATCTTTCCTTGAAGACCTTAAGTCTCTAATTAATCCCCTTATAACTCTCCTAACAAAAGTTATCTCCAGTTTGCTCGATAAGAAAAATGACTAGTCATTCTTTTACAAACAATTCATTACTAATCCTCCAGTTTAATGCTAATGGCTTAAAAAACCACATTAATGAACTACAAACTGTCCTTCATACTAAACGCATAGACATTGCACTTATAACAGAAACTCATTTTACGGAACACTCAAATTTTTCCATCTCTGGTTATACATTATTAAAATGCAACCATCCAGACAATACTGCTCATGGAGGAGTAGCTATTTTTATTAAATCTTCTATTCCATTCCTACCTCTTCCTAATTACTCCCAAGACTATATACAATCCTGTTCCATATCCTTAAAACTTAAAAATACATCATATACTATTGCTGCATTATACTCTCCTCCCAAACATAAGGTCACGAACATGTTATTCAACGACTATTTTAACACTTTCAAAGATAATTTTATTGTCGGTGGCGACTTCAATGCCAAACGCCAAATTTGGGGCTGTCGCTCAAATAACCCCCGTGGTCTTGTTCTACATGATTTTGTATCATTAAAAAAATTAAATATTCTTGCTCCTCCTGGTCCAACATATTGGCCTTCGTCCCTTCGTAAAAATCCAGACATACTTGACATTTTTGTAGCAAAACTACCGAACAAGTTAAATTACACTATAGACAATATCCTCGAGCTCAACTCTGATCATTCATCAGTCTTACTTACCATTAATTCAACTCCTCAAACTCATCAAAGTCATCCCAAGTTATTTCAAGTAAACACAGATCGATATATGTTTCATAATCTAGTTAATCAGAAAATTAAACTAAGCACAAAACTTAAAACTACTGAGGACATAGATAAGGCTGTAAATAATCTCACTAATATCATTCAAATAGCTGCCTGGACGGCTACTGATGATATAACACTATCCCAAAACAAAACAATTGTTTTACCAGAGCAAATAAGAATATTAATATCTGACAAACGTAGAGCTAGATCTTTATTCCAACGCACTAGACTTCCGTCACATAAACATTTATATAATAAGTTAGCAAATAAACTTAAAAAAATGCTTGCTCAACACAAAACCAATTCCTATAAAAATTACTTATCTAACTTAACGGCTAAGGATGGTAGCCTATGGAGAGCTACCAAACAAGCTCTTAGATATAAAACAGCTAATCTCCCAATTAAAAAAAACTGACGGCAGTCTAGCTATCACTGACTTGGAAAAAGCAGAGTTATTCAAAGAACATCTAGCTGATACTTTTAAACCTCATCCGAATATACACTCACCTGAAACGACTAGTTCTGTAATGGCATACCTAGACGCACCATTACCACTATATCTTCCAGTCAAATGCTTCACACCAAATGATGTAAAATTCACAATTGCTAGATATCCTTCCAACAAATCCCCTGGTTTTGACCTAATAACGGCTGAGGTTGCAAAATGCCTTCCAAAAAAAGCTATTATCCACTTAACCCATATATTTAATGCAGTCATTAGACTTTCGTATTTCCCTCTATTATGGAAATTCTCGACTATTATATTAGTTCCTAAGCTCAACAAACCCCCTAATCTGCCAACATCCTTCTGACCAATCAGTCTTTTACCGTTCTTTGCAAAAATTTTTGAAAAATTATTAATTAAAAGAATACTTCCCTGTCTCTCTGTCAATGAAATACTGCCTAATTCCCAATTCGGTTTTAGAGCTTCTCACTCCACTATACATCAAGTCCATAGAGTAGTAGACGCAATATCGTACTCGCTCGAAAAAAAATTGTACTGCACAAGTGTGTTTCTTGATATTTCGCAGGCCTTTGATAGGGTATGGTATGACGGCCTCCTTTATAAATTAAAAAAAATTTTGCATCCCACTTATTACTTGTTTTTCAAATCTTACTTAACAGATCGTTTTTTCCAAATCCGTCATGGTTCTTCAGTATCTGATATAGCCTCTATAAAAGCGGGAGTTCCACAAGGAGGTATTCTATCTCCAGTCCTATTCAATATCTATACCTCAGACCAACCCACAACTCCTAACACAATTGTTGCAGATTATGCTGATAACAAAGCCATTTTGTCCTGTAACTCTGACCCACAGATTGCATCCGTCAATTTGCAAAATCATCTTCATTTAATGGAAGACTGGTATACAAAATGGCGTTTTAAAATTAATCAATCAAAATCAGTTCACACTACCTTTACTCTAAGACTTCTCCCTTGTCCTGGTGTCTCTATACGGAGTACAAATCCCCTCCTCTTCCTCTGTCAAGTATCTCGGTCTCACACTAGATAAACGACTCACATGGGCTCAGCACATTAAAATTAAACGTTTGTCTCTAAATAGCCGTCTGCGGTTACTCAAATCATTAATCGTAAGCAATAAATTTACAGATATTAATACAAAACTTCTTATTTATAAAACTCTTTTAAAACCCATATGGACTTACGGCCTTTAGCTATGGGGCAATGCTAAAAAATCCAATACCAATAAAATTCAATGCTTTCAAAATATTGCCTTAAGAAAATTAATAAATGCACCTCCTTATATCTCTAATTACACACTCCATAACGACCTTAACTTAAAAACAGTCCATGAAGAAGCTATCTCCTACTATAAAAGATTCCACATTAAACTACTCTCCCACTCTAATCCCCTTATAAAAAACCTCTCAACCTTGTCCATACCTGGAGACCCACCCAGACGTTTAAAACGTAAGTGGTGCCGTGATCTTCTATCTAATAATATCAATTAATATTAATACATAATTAATCAATGTAAATATAAGTTTAAAATAAAAAAATAAAAAAAATCATTGGAAGTGTCACTAATGAGTGGTTTCTTCAATCAAAAAGTATTCAATTTATATCTACTCTTATCATATATACTTATTGTGCCTATTGTACAGATTGTATATTTCTTTTGTAAAATAAAAAAAAAAAAAAAATTTTATTTTGTACATTGTCAATCTAGTAAAATAGAAGTATAATATAGCTTTGAAATAATATAATCTATGAAGTATAATTAGTTTGTGTGAGATTGCTCTAATGGAAGTATATAATACATAAATATTAATTTTATTGAGAATAAGCGATTATAATTTAAACTATGGAGTACAAACGATTGAAACATGAATCGTCGACCATTCCAACAAAATATAACAAGACATTGTATATGTGTTATTTGGTCCACTACGTTTTTGCAAAAAAAAAAACCAGTACAGTGGGGTCGGGACATAGTGGCGACGGAGCATAGTTGGGTCGGGGCATAGTAGGGATGGGGAGGTCACAGGGTTACAGGAATTTTTAAATCTGAAAGTGATAGAATCACTTTCGAAAAACGCTTCGATGCTAATCGGTAGTTAGTATTTTCAAGCCAGTACAGTCCAAACCAGCAAAGTTAGAAAGTTTTAAATGAAGGTTCTGTATTTACAAATGAGCATCAAAGCGTTTATTTGAAAGTGATTTTATTCAATTTTATCACTTTTATTTATAATAATGCCTGTAGACCTGTGTCCTCTCTGTTTCATCATTGTTTTGATTACATTATGCCTATACTCTACTGTACTAGTCCTCTCGGATAAAATCACTTTCAGATTTCAAAATTCCTGTAATCCTGTGACCTCTCCATCCCCACTATGCCCCGATCCAACTATGCTCCGTCCCCACTATGTACTGGTTTGTTTTTTCTGTGTATTTTCTATGCAGGGTACAACTGCTTGCAAAATATATTTTGGAATAATTCAATTTTTCACTTAGTAATAGTATAAACCTATCAGAATATGATTCGAAAATGAAAAAAGATCGTTTTAATACTAAAATAGTATAATTTAAACCACGAAAACAATATGCATGAATACTGTGTAAACCTATTATTAGTAATTTTAGTTTAAAAAAAAAAAAAAACGCCAAAAAACTGAAAATACAATAAAAAATATACTTATACAAGTTTAGTGTACTAAGTAAAAAATTAAGTATTATAAATCATCAGTATCGGATATTATGATTTGGACACAAAGTAAATGCATAATACATTACATAATATATTTTATAGTTTATCCCCTAATCTCGGTTGCATAATATAATAAAACAAGGTTCACAATATCCTTTCGCCATACTTACAGTTTAAATAATAATATAATGTAGTATATAATATGTTGTACGTACAATAAAGTTGTAATGTATTTATATACATATTATAAAACAAATTCGCTTACCTCGTCTGTGCACGATTTTTTCAGTATAACTATTGAACGTTGATGTTATTTTGGTTTTCACTAATACATATTAAAGTGTTTACCAAGAAAAGTTAAGGTGTGTAATGTACCTTCGCATTTTAGGTACAGGTGTGAAGCTATGTAAGAATAATAACCACTATATAGACTATAATATATACTAATATAATAAGTATGATATTTAAATTTCTAATTAATAAAACCAAAGTCAATTTTTCTTATGATAATAATATAATTTCCGACAGCCGTCAAATCACACGATTGTTTAATGTGTTTTTTTTTCATAAATTATTCAAATATGAAGTGGGTTTTTATTACAATGTCAACTAACATAAAAATAATAATACCGAATACATAGAAATGTATAAGTAGGTAATGACGAATAACACTGGGAGTTTTATGCAAACTTATAATATAATTGTTTCACATATTATTGGGACATCCAGTTCGCAAATGACGGGAGGCCTAATATGAGGGTCATTTCTTTAAAATTACATGTTTTCTTAAAAAACAGTGCCTTAACTTTTTAAATAAAATTTCAACAATAAGTTTAACTATTCACATTCATTAAGTAGGTACCTTTAAATAAGACAAAAAATTTAAAAAAAACAAATTATTATTTTTTTTAGATAAGCATTTCTAAAAAAATGCTTAAAAAAACAAAAATTGTATTGATTTGGAAATATATTTTCCTTTAAAATTGTTAGCAATTCCTCTTTTCCCAGTCATCTTTTTTAACTACTATCATTTCAGCATTTAACTCTTTTTCGTTGTTTTTCAGCAACGATTTATAGTGATTAATAAACATGGAAGGTCCTTTGGTATCGAGTTTTTAAAAACTGTCAAGGGAATTAGCTAAAGCTTATATTTCCGGTGAAAAACGTGATTTAAGATCTCTTATAATATTATCCAACACTTGGCCATACATACAAATGATTTTCCAATATTCTACCAATTCTGAATAATTTTAGGGTTCATCACGAATACCCGTTGCCCCAACCGTAGACTCCAGAATATAATCTTTATAATGCACATTTTGGGTAGGATTTCTTTTTTTTTAAATAGTTCAAGGAACTTCCAAACTAACACTAAAGTTTTCAGAAAATATCGTGAGGTATAGTGTGTTAAAATGATCTTTGTTTTCTCGTTTATCTTGTAAAGTTTTTATGGCAGCATTTGTGGTATCCATAGAATTCCCTAGTGAGGCATTTCTCCTCTGCAATGATTTGCTGAATACATTTATAATCACAAAGGTATTAGCTAAAATAAATACATTTATAACAAGGCGATATTTTAATAAATTATTAAGAATTCCTTCAGCTTCAATCGCATTTTTGCCATTATCGACTTCAACTTGGTTGTGTAAAACATGAATTATTACACCAAAATGCTGTTTAACCATGACAATATTTTCATATCGACATGCCCATCTTGTGTCAATAATTTGCTTAATTTCACGAGCTTCTAAAAAATTATGATTGGACGAGCCTCTAATATGTTAAAAAAGTTATTTATTATTATAATATGTGATCATTTTTAATGACAACCTTTTTTCGTAAACTGTAAATTTAAAGGTCAAATGGAGTTTTTATAAGGTTAGAAGTTTTTCTTTCAAACATTCAAATAAAAAACCACAAGGTCATAAATATAGAATATAAATTTGAATACTAATGATATTTTAATTTAAAAAAATGTATTTATTAGGATAATAATACTTCATTAAAATATGTAAAATAAAACTTTAAAACAAATTCAATTCAAGGGGAACTGTTAATTTATAGCCGACTGCTTTTATTTTAGTTGGAGTATGTTATATATACCAACAAATATTGACTCCCTTCAGTGAGTTCAATATCTAGATGATAATAATATTGACAATTTATGATTTAAAGATTATAAAAATAGTATGAATATACAAATAAATGTTAATATTTGATTTACTAAAATTATAAAAAAAAAAGAAGAAAAACAATGTAATAATAAAACATCACACTTGCTAAATAAAAAATGCTACTTAGAACTAGAGATAACATAACTACATAATTAATTAACTGTTTTTCGCTCAATATTTTAAGCTAACTTATATTGGTAGTGCGTTTTCTGCACAATGCAATTTCGACAAAATGTATACTTTACTAAACACAGAGAGTTTTAAACTTAATTGAATTTTAATTTCATAATTGGTTGGATCTACTGTGATTGTGGTCATGTTGTATGTTAAAAGGTGTTAATATCCAATTTTAGTATTTGGAAAAAAGTATGTTTGAATTTAATTTATATTAAGAACACTACAATTATTATAAAGTTGGACGGTAGAGTAACATCTATATTAATTAAGTATAATTTTGATTTAAGTGTTTACCACAACTTCTAATTTATGTTAACAAGATTTATTCATTCCAACCATTTTTAGATTATTAATATTCGAAATATATTATGATTTCTGCCTGAGAGGGAGTAGTGTGTAAACAGTTCCCTCCCAGGTTACCAAATTTCAAAAACAAATCTCGAATTTGCGAGGAAATGTAATTTAAATTTTTATAAAGATTTTCATCAATAATAATATTTAAATACTTTAAACATGAATTATTGTTTTATGTATAACGCAATTGTAAAAGTCTGTAGTGTCATAACTATCACTCAAACAAAATCAAAAATATATATATAGAGTGATCATTTTTTCTTGGACGATTCTATATCTCATAGGGTTTATAAGAAATACAATTTTTCTTTATAAAGTTTTTATACAATGTGATCTCAAATTTTCCCAGGTTTTTTTTGTTATTTTTTTACACCCCTCCCAACTTAGTTTTTCTGATAGTAACTTTTGAAATTTTAATTGTAACGCATAAATTATATTAACTTCTTAAAATGAAAATAATTTACAAACATTGTTGACTGGTTGATCAACAGTTTTGAACAACCATTTTTAGAGTTATAAGAGTTTAAAAATTATGACGGGAGGGTTAGTGTCGTAAACTTGAAACCTCAATCACTTAAAAAGTAGATAACTAAACATTGATTATCGACCAGTCAACATTTTTAGTACATTATTCTCAAATTAAAAAGTTAATGAAATGTATGCGTTACAGTTTTAATTTCAAAAGTTGCTATCAAAAAAAAAAAAAAGTTGGTAAATGGTTAAAAACAAAAAAACAAAATGGGAAAAATTGAGATCACATTATATAAAAACATTATGAAAAAAAAAGGAATTTATTAATTTATTGTTATGCTACAAACAAATATTCTACACAGTTATAACCATAAGAGTTTGAATGTGGAAGAATATAGAAAAGAGTATGGTTTCTTATACTATACATGTAGTTTTATATCAGATGAAATATCAGGAACAGCCAGGAGACTATTGAGAATAGATGAGATGAATTTGAGGTTAGCGTCTGAATGACGAATTGAGAGTAAGGGTATGTTTAAACGAATGATTGAATAGTCGTGATGTGGGTAAACTTTATAAAAATGTTAAATAACTCATTTTCTGTCGATTAAATATATTAGCTAACCTTAGATGACCGTTGATCGTTTTTTGATGCTCCTTCAATTGCTCATTATCTTTTGCTATTTCAAATATAGACTTGTAATAATAATCGTCAGTCTCACCTTCGTCAATTTCAATTCTTGGCTCGTCTTCAGTTTCATTAAGTCTAAATCAAAAAGTACATTAAAAAAAAAAAGTTTTTTAATTTAATATATTTTTATGCAAAGATGTAGTCTAATATCTAGAAATTAGACTACACGGTTCAGCCTTAGTCGGCAGATGACTTTCAAGTACTAAAAAATTAGAAAAGGACAATACAATTAAATCATGATATTTCAACTATCCGGACCGGTCCTATTCTTAAAATATTACTTGTATTTTCTAACTTAGATCAACTAAGCTGCACCTCAATTATGTAATTAAAACTCGGTCCTAGTTTAACAACGTTTTGAGAACCCCAGACAGACCATTGACCGCATATTTTTTTGTCAATACCAAAAAATTATCATTTTTTTTTTTTAAATTTTAAATATAAATTACATACAATTTATAAGTCCAAAATTAGCTCAATTAATACCTAATAAATTAAATTTACATTCTAAACCCATTCGGACTAATTATTTACCTGAACTGCTGACAAATAAAATAATGATAATACATAACAAACTAGGTAACCCAAGAGGCTGCCAAATTACCATATTATTTAGGAGTAAAATTACATCAAACCCTTTCATGCTTGAAATACGTATTATTTTGAGCTAATAAAAAGCCATTCACGTGAACATTCATTCTCTATTAATAAGGTGAAAAGTTCAATTATGTACAAAGTAAAATAATTAATAAATTATATTAATGAAATTAAAATAAGTAAGTTTCGCCTACTTAAATTCGGTTTCGACATCTTTTATAACTGAACATTCATCAATTATAGGAATGCCACTGTGCGATGTTGTAATATGATATTTAAATTAGTTTCGAGATGTAAATGACTGCAGACTCAAGTCACATATTTCGTCCACAAAGACGTGTGTTGCTAGCAGGCCCGAAGCTCTAGTTTCTTGGACTTTTTTCAAAGTTTCAATGTTTTTCCATTTTATCATTATCTTGTCCAAAATTAGTTTCATAGATTATATTGTTATCTCTACGAGTAAAAAACCAATAAACGTTATAGTTTTTTTTAATTATATAAAAACGAATTATATTTTACGTAATAATACTTTTAGTCTAGAAAAAAAATGATCAAGTAAATTCTTGTTTTTATTCAATATTTATTTATTTCTTATAATGTTTACATCATGAAATTATGTTATATTGATGTTAAATTTTAAAGTAACTAAATACAAATTTCAAGTGTGTTCGCGTATGAAGTTAACAAGAATTAAATATGCTATAATGTGCTCTCCACCTCATAGCTCCATCACAGATTAGATAAAGTTTTATCTAATAAGTGGCTCTATCTTAAAATCTTTATAACGCGAGAAGTAAAAATTCAAACATGGCTATCAAACAGTCATCATTTTTAGTCATATTCATTTATATTTCTCCACAGTGGTTCAATCATATTATGTGTTAGTTGCTATTAGATTGTTTAGTTAGAAAAATACTATTTTGGTATTTTGAGATTTAAAATAGACTTACTCGAAACCGTTGCCAACTTCTTTTTTAATTTGAGTATCATCGATCTTAGAAATACTATTGTGCCATGTTGTGATATGATGTTTCAATTGCTTTTCGGATGTAAACGATTCTAAACACAATTCGCATTTTTCGTCTGCCAAGTTCTTTGTTACTTGCATAATATTCATAGATGTCATTTCTTCAACTTGTATCAAAGGTTCAAAGCAATAATCTTCTATTTCATCAAATTCGTGTTTAACATTAACCTCGTTGATCATCTCGTTATCTCTACGAGTAAAAAACAGCAAATTTTTTTCTTAACTTTAGTTAAGTTAATTTTTATTTTTACCCACAATATAATTACCATTACAATTACATTTAAATGGAACTAGTTTAAACTAGATAGATTTATTGAATTATTCAAAGAATATTTCGACTAGAACTTCTGATTGGAATGTAGTGATGTGAAATAATGACAATTTAAATTAATAAAAAACTGTTTTAAAAAATGTGTAATTACCGATAACAACACATCTAAATGACGCACAAACGATGCAAACGTATTATATTGTGAGGTTTTTTTCTTATAAATTATAATATTAATCAGTAAAACATATTTTTATTTGCTGCTTACTTGCTAAGCTTATCTTTATGAAGACGTATGTGTGTTAAGGACCCACCCTTTTCAGGGCTAATAGATACATATATATATAATACATTGTACAACTTATCAGGACTAACATATACATATATCTATATATTGTATTATATAACTTCTCATTGTTAAATATTGCCAAATATGAATGTACCACACGTGCCGATTTCACATCAGACCCAAAAGGTCATTACAGCATCTTGCGAAAGCAGACAACTTGCAATTCTGTTCACAGTTGACCTCAAACACGAGGCCAACCACTAAGAGAAACTTAACGTTTTGGCAACTACCGTGCGAATCTCACATCGAAGCTAGCCAATTTCGACCATGCGAAGGCTGCACTCTCATGCCTCTACCCTTCCTCCACCGTTGACATAAGCGGATGTCATGAACGAGCGAGGTCATCCACGCGCGGACTTTCGATAATTGCGAGGATTCCCACTGCCATTCAGCGAGCGGACCAACATATAAGGGAGAACTTCAGTCATAGCAGGGCAGATGTGCTGGGACCACCATACACTACACTTGAAGTTTCTACCTATCATCTTCTTTTGAAGTCTTAAGCGGCTTATAATTGTCTTAATCATCATATTTTTGAAGCATACTGAACTTATGCTATTAACTGGTTATCGTTGTACATGTTTTATAAGTATATTAAATTAAATGTTTGTGATTTACTCTGAAGTTATTCTATTAAATATCTAAAAACCTATCACCACGATTGTGACAAGACTCAAGCTACATGTGTAAGTTATAAATACCGGGTGATTCTTTTAACGCCCTACACTAGTATACTTTAGAAAAATTTCAATTTTGCTATGTCACTGTTTGAAAACACTTTTCAATTATGTTTTTGTACAATATTGGACAATATTTCAAATGTTTTATCTTTTTTGTTTTCTTGAGATCTTTTATTTTATAAAAACTTAAATGACAACGTATATATTTAATTAGTTTTTTAAATTAAGAATAATTTACTAAGAATGCCTATTGTAATACATCCTTAGACAATTCCAATTTTAATTTTCTTATAAATACATTTTTCAACTAGGTAAAGATAAAAAAAAAAAAAGTTCGAAACTTAGAACTTCCAACAATAATGGTATTATTGATGAGATCGCATTGATGGTCACCTAGTAGGATGGTCATATCCGACGATACGTGTATTTGCTACAAGTATAGTTTTACAGAAAATACAGTTTCATTATTAAACGCTTTATAATACAATTTTCAACAGAGGCCGTTTCGTTTTTGAAACTTTTCGACGCCGGATAAACAAAACAAACAATGTATTTAATTTTTTACTCACTCGTATAACAAAGTGTCCTTCTCCGTGCAGGTACATCGTATCTTCTGACGGCTGAACATGTTTTCTGGCTAGTGGCGACAAAACAAACAGTTACAATGCGAACAACCGTAACGGACAAAACACAAATCTACACCAAACGTGTAAGGCAATGTGGTTTTTGATACAAATTTCGCACTTGGAAAATATTATTACTGATACGGTTCAAAAAATATATTATCTAAGGTCAGGCCCATTTCGGGTAGACAACGCGTTGCGGTACGTGCCGGTTCGTTCGTGAAAACTACAGCAACTAATTTTTGCTTAGCCTGACCAGCTTGTGTAGTAGAGTGTCTAAAAAATTGACGATGAAACATACACACGAGATAAGTGTAACAAAAATAATAATACATGCCAATTGGGATAAAAGTCTCATCGGCGAAACATGTGTAGCACTGCCACTGGTTTTGTGAAAAATAAAAATATATAACTAGTACCTAAGTTAGTTTTGTAGTTACGGTTTAGTACTTAGTACCTACTAACTTATGTTTTATACGCTATTAAACCTGTATAGCCGCGGAAATTAAATTTTAAATAGTATCATACAAATTAATCGTTTAACGAAATAATAATTTACTTGGTACAGAACAAAACGACATTTTGAGCTTTGTGTTATGGTAATAATACGTTTTTTTAAAATTTTATTATCTTCCATGTTGATAATATATATTATTATCCACATTAGAAACGTATGAATAGGTACCGACTTAATGAATTTAGATTTTAAACTATCAATGTTTTTTTTTATATGATGCGGTTTTAATTTATAACAAATTTAACAATAGCCTTGTTATTTTTTCATTTTTACACAATTTTCAGTAAGTATTTTAGAAAATCTATACCTACCTAACCGGCCGTTAACGGATTAAGATATGGGTTAACGGATATAAAAATAATAGATCTTAAAGATTTAAATGTCAAAACATAGGTAGGTATTTATATTTAAAAATAATTTGTAACCAATTGATGTCGTGACTGACTAGTTGAATAATTAAAAAAAATAACTAAAAAAAAAATAAAAAGAGTTACAAATATATAATACATGAGTTTTTTTGTTTGAAAACATCTTTGTTTATGCTACATTAACTTTTTGCACATTAGTCAAAATGTTTATCTTTGTTGTAGGTATTTTCTAGAGCTTTATGACATTTTAAAACTTAAAAGACAGGTTAACGTAGGTACATATTCTATTAACTTTTTAATCTGAGAATGATTTTCTAAAAATGTTTACTGGTCGATAACCGGTTTTGTATAAATAGTTTTTAAGTTATTAAGTTTAAAATTTAGGATTGGAGGATGAGTTAAGTGTTGAATTATTTCCATCTTACTCTGACGCACTCCACCTCTCGCCCTACATTTTTTACTAGACTAACTTTAATAATAATTATTTTAAACTAGTTATCGAGTACCTATACAAAATTTTCAGTTAAACATTCTTAAATTAAATATGTATATTATGTTATCATTTAAATTTCAAAAAGTTATTGAGCTATAGGAAGGCTTTAGGAGGCTTTAGGAAATACCGTTTAATATTGTTTTAGATACGACTTGAATATTATTTAGTTTTGTAAAATAACATAAACTCCAAAATTAAAATGATTTAAACGGAAAATGAATCATAGATAAGTGTACTGAAATTATCCTTAATGAATCATATACCATTTTGTAATAAGTATATTTACTAAATCAATTTTTTAGTTTTTGAGTTCAATTTAACTTGATGTTTGTTTTGATAACTATTTTTAATTGTTATTAATAAAGTGTTATAGTATATGTATTAATTTGTAGAGGATGTGACCGTATTGAGTCCAACACATTCTAGGTCTCTGAAGATTTTAAGCACGCTGTTAACTAGTTCAACATAGTTTTCAACCTCTCTACTGCCCAAACATGTTTGAAAACAAGTTGTATAATTTATGAAGAAGTTACCTGGATGAGTAAAGTAGGATGTGACAACCTTGTGATGAAACTAGATGATAGGTACTGAAATTGGGTAGGATAAACAACGTTTTGTATTTATCATATTAAATCTGATGGTAATAAAATGTATAATCCAAGATAACATAGGATTAGCGTAGAACGGCCAAGCAGCAGTATATGATTTCAGCTTGAAATGCGTTATTAATGCAGCTAAGAATGGTATGGTTGAAAATGATTAGATTAGTATTTCCTTCGTAGATTTTTCAAACGGTGCTTTAATAAAACATTAAAAATTTGTAAAGTTCGCATGATTTTAGAATTAAATCGTTTTTTATCCTCTCGATTGTATGTTTTTATTCACTTTGTTCGGCTTCATCGCCGCGAACGTTTTAGGCGTCACCAGTTCCAAGTCGATGCTCGACTCGGAAGTCGCCAATCCGTTGAGCCCGTCGCGTCTACCTAACCTTATTTGCACAGGATCGACGGGCACATCTGGCATCACGTAGTTGCCCACTTCGTCTTGTTCGGGCAACGGATTCATTTGGAACATGTACTGCCCGTTGTGCTTGTGCACCATCAGAGTTGGCACTTCTTTGGGTTGGTCGCCGGCTACCTTTGCGGAGGCTTTTTGGCTTTCCGCTCTACCAATAAACGGCCTCGTCTGCCGGAAAGAAGACTCGCTCTGCGTCGCCGTTTCGGGTTTCGACCTTTCCGCTTGTGAATTGCTTTGCTTGGTTCCCGCCGACCTCGGTTTCACAGTAATCGCCTCCTCCGGGTCCTTGCCATTCCGTGTCGCTTCAATTAGGGCGACCACCTCTCTCTGTATCCCGCCAGGTTTCCATTTTCGGTTAAACTGCGAAAATCGAACGCGCGTTAAACAATAGCGCTGGTATCGAGGCTACGACTATGAGATTCTATACTATGAGGTTCTAAAATGACCATGATTAAAATATTAGAATAGTTCTAACATTATTTGCTTGGAAATAAAAACGAAATCGTTTCGAATCTAGTACATTTCATACTTTAATCTAGCCCATAGAGTATTACAGAAGAATCTCTAACACTATATCACCTGTATTCCTGTATTTTTTACATGCAATTATGGCACGACAAGTACTTTGGTATAATTTACTTGTAATAAGTACAATTTGAGGTAATATTACAGAATAACCAGAAGAGACACTATACAAGAATTACGTGCGTTCTTATGGGGGAATAGATTTGCTACACCTGTGGGAGAATCAGGGTAGGCAGTATGAAGATAATTAACATTTGTCTCTTATTTCAGGCGACACTGTTCATTTTCTAACCGGAAAATATGTGAAATCAGTTTCGACAGCAAAAAATAATTTGTAATAATGGTTGATCTCTGGCTACACTGATACTCTCAACTATTTTATTGATTTTGAGTTCTCGTTGACTGTCTCTTCTGGTTATTCTATAATAATATAGTCTTAAATTTTCATGATAAGTAATACCAATGATAACACAAATAGTGTTAATTAAGTTATTTGACAATATGGCTGCACTGTAAAAAGGAAGTTCTTTAAAGTACTCTATGTTGCCCGAAAATATCCACGGGAATTTCAGTTTGACCCCCGTGGCTAAACAAATTGCATCCATATTCCTGTCAATGAATCTACTTTCGATTGTACTATTTTATCTTACTCGTATGTTACCACTTTTTCCAATGGTCCATAACCAACCCATGTTTTTAGGTACCACGATTGGACATTGAATGCAATCTTTATGACCGCAGTTGACGCCGGGATACACGTTCCTAGCTATTCTTTTAACATCTTTTGAAAACGTAGTCGACCCAATGGAGACACTGTCTTTGCGAGAGCTACACGCGTTGGAACGGCAACTTTTTTTCTTTTTGCCTTTCTTTTTTTTCTTTTTTTTTTTCATTCCCGGCTCGCCGACATCGGCTGCTCTGATTCGGCTTTCTGGCTTTCGAACCGACGGCAACGAGGCCGGGGCCATTGTTGCTTCATCCATATGCGCGACCCCGTATTGGTGCTCGATCTCGTGCTCTCCCACGGGATCGCTCGCCTCTTCCACACCGTTTGTTTCTGAAACAGCTTCCTTAGAACCGTAAAGCTTACTGCAAATACAAGAGAATTTATTTTCCTCGTCTTTCAACGTATTGCGAGTGCCAATCTTTAAAGCGTTGACATGCGCATAGTTGTTGCCGATGTTTTGGCCGGATGTTCGATTTTCTGTCATTTTAGGACAAGGGCATTGGTTATGACCAGTATCGTGTCCTCCTTGTTGTCTCGTAGCTGTTTTCGTCCCAGTTGGTTCGGCAATGGCCGTTGTGTCGTTTGAGTAAATGATCTTTTTAAACTGGTCCAACATCGAGAGACAAGTGCAACGTTCCGGTACTTTTTCGACTAATTCTTGAAACCTTGAAATGGGGTACAATAATAATAATTACCTTAGTTTATCGCATAGCATGGCAATAACCAATAACTTAACATAGCGGATTTTTCGACGGATCCGGGGCAAAAGAATCTGATAGTTTCTCGGAGATTCCCCGTTGCATTGGATCCTACGGATTTAATCCGTTACCCTTATGTCTTTTGAAAAAGTCTGAAAGACCAGAGGACCCGGTCGGATGAACCGAATCTCCTGAAAATTTACTCATTCGCGGGTGGGTCCTTAATAATTAAGAGATATTTATTTTCACTATAACAGATACAACCAAGGTTCTCATAGACCAAATCCATAACAGACTCAAATATTTCATCCTTCTGAGACAGAATCTATCTAAAAAATCCGCACTATTATGTGAACTTGGCTGGGAAACTTACTTTTGACACCTGAGATATTTTCGTATTTCGTCATGGTTTGGATAAGTCAAATTTTTACCATAATCCACGTCGATATAGGTCATCATCGGTTCGGGGAGGCATTGTCGCTTCTCACTGGGAAAATCAAATGCGTTTTCCTTGACGAAAATTGGCGTTGGTGATACTTTTTCCTTGTCAGGCTGACATACGGGTGGATTGATTTCTCGCGTTTGCGGACCGTGGCACGTGAGTTTTAGTTGTATGGTCATTTGTCCAACAACCTTACTGTATTTATCCCGTACATCCAATATTCTTTTGACACTGTGCGAGTAAGGAGCGTATCCTTTTTCGTAGAAATGGTGAGCTACAGCTTCAGTGAAGCCACTGTGGCCGTACAAAGGTATGCACACTTTACCTATTTCTACTGGACCAGTGTTGCCGAGTTCACGTAACGATAACTCCAGGGGATTCCTGAAAATTATATTCAATTGCCGAGGAGCTCGCTGCAACAACCAGGCAAGTCCACTATTTATAATTGTCCAATACGATCAAAATATAATTGATCATCCCATTAACTACAATTATTGGTGAAAAAAATTTCTTTCATAATATGTTTGTAAGTAATAGATTTTACTTTATTTTTTGCACCAAAATATAAATAATGTTTCCATGAACATATTTCAGGGAAAAAAAATGTTGGCTTGTCCAGTAGTTGCAATGAGCCAAATGAAGCAAATTAACGCATTTATGCAGCGTTAATATTTTTAATATTATTATTATTATTAGTTAATCTGAACAAAAAGATATGACTTTTTAGCGCTCTAAATAGGTTTTACAATTATTGGTCTATAGTCTAAGGCGAACTAAAATATTTACTAAGCGTTTTGCTAGTGGTTTTTATTATTTTAGTAATCCTGCATGTTTGACTGACAAGACACGTGTTTTAGTGACATTATTTCTGTGAAAGCGAATTCATCTTATGATAGCAATGTTAGGCCTTGAAGGCCTGTTATAAGCTACATGAATATAGAATATTTCTATGATGTCATTTACAAAACGTTAAAAAATTGATAATTATAAATAGGTTGAATTTGACCTAAATATTACTGTAATATAGTGGCTTACATTTGTAAAGTCGTTATGAATTTTCGAGGCACACTGGAGAAAACACAACTCATGCCTAAAAACAATATTATCCGCAGTAAATAAAACGTTGTGGCGAATAATCAAATAATATTGTGTCAGGTACCTTTGTTCAATGCAGGTTTTCTCGACCGATGTTTATCGTATGGCTCTTTGATTTTGATTTTGTAACATACATTTTGTATATAGCCCACAGGTGTTTCTTCTACCGTGTATCTACTGGCGAGTTGATCGACAATATTGACTAGTGAATCTTTAGGCTTCAATCCGCCGTCAACAGCCTGACGACAGGAAGTATTTAATTGTTCGTCTTCTTCTTGGTTAGTGATGTTCATTTCTAACGCATTGCCCAACGTCGCTATGATCGACAACTTTGACAATTTGTCTGCATATGTTTCTCCGTTCTATAAATCATCGGGTACCATACAACCATTCTATGTTACGTTAAATTACAATACTCACAGTACAAATTGTCTTAAATACAGCCGCGTGCGCGGTATTTTATGAAAACGGAAAAGCTAAACGATTTTGTATTGGTATACCAAGTAAAGAAATAAAATAATTAAATATTTAAATAAATCTTTAACCACAAAACTAATACTCTATAATGTAAACATACTTCGTAACATCAATGTTACACCCATCAGTGCATACGACACACTTGGTATACCAAACTTAACCTAACCTAAACTACCGAAATCCATTACCTGACTAAACTTTATCAAACCCATTGCAACCTGATCTAACCAATATTTATTATTTTCCAGAATGACCGATTTTGAATATATTTTTACTATACACAAAAAAGAGCTTAAGAACACTAAAATAATCTCTATGCTTAATTCCAAAAGTTGTGTTACGTCAGATTTATCTAAAAATTATTGCTCTAGTCCTGTGAGTAAATTCGAGTAAATAACTTAACGATTGTAATCTATACCTCTGAACCACAATCCGATGTCACGTCATTATTAGTCTTAATTTCATCTTTAAGGCGAATTTCACCGATAAATAGTTCAAACTCATAACGGTCTGTTCTATCGCAATCTAGTAAACTTCTTTTAGGCATCGCATCGGATTATTTAAATACTATATTACAAGTAAAATAATTATTTAAAATACATAAGTTTAATGTGAAATTTATTGATTTTAAATTAATACATATTGTGTAAGCAAAGTAATAAATCATATGTTATATTTTGGCCAGTAAAAAAAAATCCATTTTGTATAATTAGAAGGCATGATTTTTTTTTAAAAATTAAAACAGGATTTTAAAAGACAGTGGTACCTAAAACCTAATAACATAAAACCTGATGTTCAAAGTATGTGTTATGTTTTGGGTAAATTGTATAACATCACTTGGGCATTATTAATAAATATAATACATTCTACAAATTTAGTGGGGTTTTTACTTATATAGGTACTCTACTATATCTAATGGATATAAATGACCATCACCCAAATGTTTGTAACGATTTTCGTAATCAATTTTGTCGATATAATCTATGAGTAACCGAATTAGACTAAAGTCGACATGAATGAACACCCGACTAAGATAAAGCAAGAATATTCTAGCGTTTTCCAAACTATTGTACTCGATCGGCACAGGACTACTTATAATACTGGAAGATTTGTATCCATACAGGACGCCACTTTTATAAGCTATCTTAAATTCTTGACCGTCTAGAACGATTGGTTTGATAGCCACGCACCCGAGAGGCAGACAAAGCGTATGCAGAATTGCAATCAAATAGTTGACCAGACTGTCCAATTTCTCTATGCCATTAAACAGATTTTTGAGAGATTTTAGCAAGTGTTTGACATGTAAATCCTTTTGACAAGTTTAACATAACACCGAATTCATTTACTTTATTGTACCATTCTTGCGCGTACAGCTCATAATGGTCCGAATCAATGTAGTGTTCTAAATATGCCAGGTGTTTTAACGTTAGTCGGAACACGCTGATTTTGAGAAACGAAAAATTCAGTACATAATATAATTTAATCTTTTGAAGGTTATCGGTAGACCAATTCAATGTACGCGCTTCATCCCAAGACTTACTCAAACGTTCTGTGGTATCACACCAGTCGACTTGCACGTTGTATACGTACATTAAATCCTTTTGGAAATTTGTCTTCGTCCCTATGTTGTTCAAAAGAAGTTTTTTGACTTGTAAAACTGTTTCAAAATTCACATCTCCAATAATATCATGTATGTCGATTTTTCTCAGCAGTTTTGTGGCTTCGAAATTGTTCTTGAACAACATTACTTTCAAAGCATCTAGATTAGGATCCGGTATTGAGTTAAGCGCATGGTCGTACCTGTTATATAAATTAATATGAAAGCATCCAGTTAGATCTTTGTGAAGTTTTTCAATAACATAATCGTGTGTAGCGACAATTTTCTTACAGTCTTGCTCCTTATTTTTTGAATTTAAATAGAACCCAGTTACCATACAAGTGTACAAATGTAGCAGCCACAGGGCTCGAATAGGCACTCCCAATTGGTACAGTGAAGCCATTTGGAGTTTGATGGTATGGTTATAAACAGATAAATCAATGGTCACGTGTTTAATTTTCAAATTTGCAGGGTTGGTGACAAAAACCTTGGTTAGCCGCATATGGATTAACCCGGTAAGCAGGTATGCGCATTTTAAATCGTTTCCCTGATCTTTACCAACAATATCGTTTTTGGGATGTACTGGACCGGTTTCCAACGATTTTACCAAATAACGAACGAACAATATCCAGCACAAAACAAAAATGTTCGTTAGTAGTTTTGAGCGCACCATAATTTTGCTTAATATTCGGTACTCGTTAAAAAAACTTCACTATACTGACCTGGGTCTTGATCATTCGTCGATGATAAATAAACACGTTTCGTTTTTTTTTTTATATTTGTATTTAAACAGTATTGTTATAACGCATTGCTTCAAAAAACAACTTCCTATTTTGTATTTGTTTAGACCACATTTTTCGTTTAAACATTACGTAACAAAAATTGTATAATTAGCGAAGCACATTATATATCTATACTGATTTATTAGACTTTTTTTATTTTTTATTTTGCATATTCTTCTAATCCCAGCATTTGAATTGATAAATATTCAAAGAAAACTTCAGATAGTATATACATTTTAGATAATAATAATTATTTCATACCATGTAAAATAGGTAATAAATATTTACGTATATTATATACATAATACGTTTTAGTATAATATTTTAAACTAATAAATAATAACAAAAAACAAAATCTTAATATACTAAATAACTATAATAATTTCTTTATTCACGGAGAAAAACTCCATTTTGCATAATATAAATAATAGGTAACATAATATTATAATGACAATAATAATAATACTATAATAAGAAATAAGTACTAGATTTTATTACATAATTTAATTGATTTTAAGCCCAATTTAAATTGCTCTAGATTGATACGGGTGGCGGGTGCTTCGCCGTATCGTGAATGGAATAATGCTGAAGTATGGTATCACGGTTGTTTTTATTCAAAGTAAATGATAATTATTAAACTTTGATATAGCTGAGGGCAGGACTCAAATAAGTTAGCCACTCACACTGGGGAAATGGGCACGTACATGGCCTCACAAATCGATGTGCCTACCGGGAGTATACAATATGTCGGGGATATGATGGGCTGACTGGGTGGAATGTAGGGTAGCTCTAATAAGCGCCTACGGACTTGAGTCACCGTTGTTGATACTTGAGGTGTCGGCTTCCAATTGATCCAGTGTATATTGATACCCGGATGGTCGGAAGAAGACTGTGCTGAATTGGGGATTGCGGTCGGTATTTATGCTTGCTTCATAAAAACCCCGCAATCCCATTGGTCGATTTTTTGTTCGTGGTTACCAATAACCTTCACGACCAATCGTCGTGTTCACTATTCGGTACGGCCGCGTGGTATGATGGTCGGTGGCCTTGGTGTGTTGCTCCGTTACAAGATTTTTAAAGTTAAAAATACCAATATTTAAACTATTTCCCAGGGGCATTAAAATATTAACGGGAGAGTAATTGCTAATCCTTTTATTAGTGTTTTTTTGCATAGAATGTATTATTTGTTCTAGTATTAAGGCCCCTGGATACCGACCGTTTTTTTCAGCCAAAACACATCATTTTTTGTCCATCGCACTGGTCGAACCATTGATCCGATAAGCAATCTATAAACAGAGATGAATTCGTCATGAAGTTTACTTGAGATCGGTCAGAGCACTTTTTACAATTTTTAATTTTAACCCTTTCCAAATTTGATTTTAAAATTAAAAATTTTATAAAATGTTCAAACGTGTTCTATGCGTAATAGGAATAAGATATCAAAAAAGTACGCTGACCGATCTCAAGTAAACTTCATGACAAATTCAAATCTGTTTTCAGATTACTTATCGGATTACTAGTTCAGCCTGTGCGATGGACAAAAAATGTACTATCATATTAAATAAAATGGCTTTTACTCATAGACAAAATTATTTAAATTAAAAATAATACCATGAAGCTTATATAAATTAACCGGTAAACTAATTAACATGGTCAAAATTTAATAAAACCACTTTTTTCTTAAATATTGCCTTTACAAAACTCCTTAAAAATTGTGGGTATCCAGGGGCCTAAACTGAGTGAATTTTAAATTGAATATTATTAAGAAGATTATTATTATTAAAATTTTAAAATGTTAATTTTTCTTCTGAGTTTTAAGGAATAAATTCTAACCCGACTTAAATTGCATCACAACCTGAGTGTGGAAGTCTCTGAAAATTGCACTTTAAAGACAAATAACGTAGAAAATTGTTTTGAACTGACTCTAATTGATATAGGTGCACCCGAAAGAACTTTAATGCTATTTGATTGAAAATTTTTATATTTTACTGTCTGAGATCTATTAATTAAAAACGAATGAAGCCAAGAGAGAAGTGGATTTAAAATACCGATTGTTTCTAATTTACGTATTAAGAGATTATGATTCACTTTATTAAATACTTTCTCAAAGTCAGTAAATATTACATCTGTTGGAGAATTAGAAATAAAGGATTCCATGATGGATTGTTTAAAAATCGCAATGTTAGTTTTAGTAGATCGGTTCCTACGAATTCCGTGTTGTTCTTCTACGAAAACATTCTTAATGATAGGAGTTATTTTTAGAGATGATTTTAGAAAACATTTTTGCGATTAAAGAAATTTTGGAAATTGGCATAAATGTTGTAATAAATATTATTTTCCAATAATCAGGAAATATTCCAGTTATTAATGAAAGTTATTAAATAAAAGAAGAATGATGGGTGACAAAATAAATACACATTTTTTTAGAAAAATAAAATATACCATCGGGACCTATATTAGACTTTGTGTTAATTTAATTTATTTCGTTGAATACATCTATTCAATTTATTTCAATGTTGTTTATACAAGAAGACATTTATGGAATTTTTGAAGTATTAACTGAAGGAACGCTACATTAGAAAAGTATTTCGCAAATAAATTAACTATATCTTGTCCATTATCGGCATGATCATTATTCAAAGACATTTAGTTAGGTAAATCATTTATTAGCTTTTTTATGTTTGAAAAATTACCAGAACTGCTTTGGATTAATTTTAATATTATTTCCCGTGTTAAGTATAAATTTTAATTAATCATAATTTATTATGGATTATAATAAAAATATATATTTTTTTTAAAGACTTTAATATAAAATATCCATATATCCTCATATTTGTAAAAGCACAAACTAACTAGAAGGAACATAGTGGGGTCGGGCATAGTGGGGACGGGAAGGTCACAGGTTTACAGAAATTTTTAAATCTGAAAGTGATAAAATCACTTTCGAAAAAACGCTTCTATGCAAATCAGTAGTTAGTATTTTCGAGCCAGTACAGTCCAAACCAAGAACAGTATAAACCAGCAAAATAAGAAAGTAATAAATTGAGGTGCTGTATTTACAAATAAGCACCAAAGCTTTTATTTGAAAGTGATTTTATTCAATTTTATCACTTTTATTCATAATAAATCCTGTGGACCTGTGACCTCTCCGTCGCCTTGTTGCTTTGATTCCATTATGCCAATACTCTACTGTACTAGTCCTCTCGGATTTAATTGTTGTTTAGTTAATATATATCTAATATATAATATGAAGGAAATTAAAATAACATTTTAATATACAAATATTACAAATGTATTAAACACAATTTTTAAAATTCTATGTTTTTGACATTAAAACAAATTTAACAAACATGGAAAAAAGCTAACACCTAATGTGTATAAAAAAAATAATATTCCACAGCCATGCGTAGGCTTTATTTTAAAGCGCAGTAGGACACTAATAACTATTTATACTTCATAGATTATATTCTTTCAAAGCTCTATTATACTTCTATTTTACTAGATTGACAATGTACAAAACAAAATGCAACTAAAAAAACTTTTTCATAGATTCTTAAACTGTAAAGAGTGGGGCAGTGAAACGGTAGATTTTTCCATTTAAATAGATTGGAAAATCGCCCGTTTTACTGCCCCACACTGTATATTAATTTCTTGTTGTGTTTTAAAGAAAATTTGAGTTTCTAACATTTAAATTACTATTAAACCTTATACTGGAACTGTGATGGAGAAAACAATAAATTTTACTTACATATACAAATTATTAGTTAAATATTACTAACGTTTATAGCCACTAGCTATCGGCTGTTGCCTGTTACATTTACATAGTTAACAATAACCTTTAATGAAGATTTTAAAAATTGTGTTTTCTAAGATAGTATAGGAGCAGTATCACAAAGTTAAATGTCACGAGATTTGATTTAGACATAATATAGAGTATTATCATTCATGATTTTTAATTATCATTAAAATAAATATTAATTTGAACATAGCAATAAAATCATGAAATATTTTATACAAAATCAGAGCTACAATTTAAAAAACTAAAAAATTAAAAATAGCACGAAGCAGACTATCTAATATTGGATAATTTAAACAATCAAGCGTGAATCTCTTTAAATGAATAACAGTTATAACAACATGCAAAACATTAGTGTTCCTTTAAAAAAATTGTGTAATATGAAATAATTTTTGGGACGGTAGACTGCATAAAAACCAATACTTACTCTGGCCCCAATAAATAACAGTCCTCTTCATAATTTGCAGGAAGTTGGACATATACTCATCACCTAACCCCCTCGCCCCCTAAGTACCAACTAGATGAAAGTTGTGATTTATAGAGTTGCTACTCGAAGGAATTGGTCCAGTATTAAAAAAGTTACTGTGTATACAGACACAAAAAAAATACACTACAAATTAGCAATTATTTTAAAATCAAACTAGTGCACGATCTTAAATGAATCACTGGGTAAAAAAAAATGAAAATATAAAAATTGTTCAAATACATTGATTGTATTTAATATATACTTATATAAAACATAAATATTTTGTTTGAACCATAGCCGTATACTGTACACAGTAAACTATCCAAATTAAAAAAATTAAAACTACTGTAAAATTATTGCCTGAACCCGAGAACTTCGAGCTGTGTTTTTCAAAGCAATGCGTCATGAACATACTCGTAGTTGTTTTTTAATACAACTGTTTGTAAGTTTATAAGTTAGTTTACGTATGATCATTTTACCGAGAGATCGATTATTAATCAGAAATATGGTGCGCTTGAACTTAGTAACAGATGGCTTAAAAGTGCGTTTAGTACGTCTAACAGTTTTTTTTACCTGGTAAGGCGCAAATGTTTGTTCATTGTATGTTACAGAAAAATACAAGAAATTTTCTACCACTTTGCACAACATTGAAATTAGTAAGCTATAAAACTTTAGTAGTACCTTTGGAAAAACTGTAAACTATTAGATAATTTATACAATGTATTTTAAAGTAAAATATACATATTATACGATGAACAGGCAGGGCCGGACTTAGAGGGAGGTGTGGGGGGTGTTTGACACCCCCCCACTCGGAAAACTCAAGTATACCTAGTCGGCACATTCCGAACAAAAAGTCGGTAAATATTATATCCCCATAAAATTATACAAATAACATATTTATTATTTTTATTTTATAAAAGTAGGTAGGCACATCATTTTTATTGGAATCTAGCGTCGAATAGTGAATAGTCGGCATACGGACGACCATACAAAAATATAATTTTAGATTTTAGTAAAAAAAAAAACAATGCATTTTCGGTTATTCCCGATTTTAGCAGAAGTATTATTATTTGTTTATAATAACTGTGGTGTATATTATTATATCAAACGATGTTCGGTCATGGGACCTATTGGTCTATTGTAAACAAACATTCTATCCCTCTATAAGTATATATTTTTATTTTAGTTTTAAAATTCTAAAAGATTCCCTACTATAAAAAAAAAAACCTACTCTTCTGTTTTAGACATATCACATAACCCATAGTATTCAGTCTGCAGGCAAAGAGTTAGCGGGTTTATTTTTGCTTGTCCCGTGTGCGCGTGTAAAATAATAAGTATTGGTTATAAATGTGTGTAATCTAATACATATATATGGTTAGAGAATGAATATGAAACACCAAGGAGCTGCTAACAATCCTTTTGAGCCTGCCCGAGTAAATTTTGAACAAAAGGTATGAGATGGATACGTATTTAGAATAAATCATTAAGACAGATTTTTAAGGCCTATGAGAGTTCCTTGGTACTACTTCACTATGTCTTGTTTCTTCTTTATTACTATCGTCGCGGTGGGATATTACCTACTATAATATCCTACTATACTATATATATATAGCGAGCAGGGAGCAGACATGAGCATTATTTTTAAATAGTGTACCTAACTAAAATAAAAATAAAATTGTATTTAGATAATAACTCATAAAAAAATACACTTTTGTTTTTATTTCAAAGATTTTAATAATAATTTTGAATACAATTTCATTATTTTTTATAAAATTATTTAAAATAAGGCTATTTGGATTATATCTCGGTTAAATTGCAGTTTCAACTGCAATACGTTATAATTATGTTAAATAAATTCAAACATTTTTAAAATAATGCTTTTAAAGTAGGCCTCAAATTGTTGAAATGAAATGTAGTAATAAATAAATTTGTTAGCTGCCTAAAATATTTCTATGCTCCAAAAACATTTTAAAAATCAAAAAAATCAAGTCACAAAATGTCATAAAACATTTACGAAAGTACCCAAATATTTTTGTCGGCAATTAAAATTTTAAAGTTGGTATCTTCATTTTGACACCCCCCCTTGCATATTTCTTAGCACCGGCCCTGTGAACAGGTATTCATGTTTTCCACTTGCATGCCATACACGTGTATTGTGAGTAAAAAAACGTATTATTATCGACGACAGTGTTTTTTTTAAAACACTTGTCTATATCATAAAAACAACTATAATATAATATAATCTCTTGTGTTCGTAAAGAATATTAGCAGACTATTTTCATATGTATTGGTACCAAATACTTGTCATAAAATTAACAACAAAATATTATGTTTTAACATAGTCTGGTTATTTTGAAATTAGTTTTTTTTCATGGTTATCGATGTAGTGTTTGTACATATTTTATCAAAAAATACATTCAGACTTAAATACAAAACATAATGAAACAATTAATGATTTTAATGATATAGATATCATAATTTATTTGATTAAAAACTAGTAGTTACATTTAACTTATGAATAATCCGAATAGTTATACAAAAATAATATACAGCAAAAAATTAAGCTCAACTTCTAGTCTGAGTGTGAGGTAGATGTAACAATGAAATTGATAATATAAACTTTCGTTATGTAGAAAATATAAACCTATCGATATAGGTACTCTACTATATCTGATGGATATAAATGACTATGACAAAAGTGTTTAATAGAATTTTCGTAATGAATTTCGTCAATATAATCTACGAGTAACTGAATGAGACCAAAATCGACATTTACGAACTCCCGCCTGAGATAAATAAAGAATATTCTAGTGTTTTCTAAACTGTTGTACTCGATCGGCACTTGGCTGTGTAAAATGTCGGGTTTAAAATCATTTAGGAAAATGTTTGTATAAGCCATCTCAAATTCTCGACCGTCTAAAACAATTGGTTTGGTAGCCACGCATCCAAACGGCAGACAAAGAGTATGGAGAATTGCAATTAAATAGCTAACCACATTGTCCAACATTTCTTCTCTTTTAACGCGATTACTCAGTAAGTCTAACAAGCATAGCACGTGAAGATCCCCCGACAAGTTTAACATATTACCGAATTCAGTTACTTTATTGTACCATTCTTGCGCGTAAAGTTCGTACTGATCCGAATCAATATAGTCTTCTAAATATGCCATGTGTTTTAACGTTAGTCGGAACATGATGATTTTGAGAAACGATAAATGCAGTTTATAGTATAATTTGATATTTTGAAGGTTATCGGTAGTCCAATCCAGTGTACGCGCATCATCCCAAGATTTACTCAAACGTGTCGTTGTATCGTACCAGTCGACTTGCACATTGTATACGTCCGTTAAATCCTTTTTGAAAAATTCTTTCACGCCAAAGTTGCTCATAAGGAGGTTTTTTACTTTTAATGTACTTCCAAACTTCTCATTCCACCAATTATCACATAATTTGTTTCTAATCAGCTGTGTTTTGGCTTTGGAATTGTTTCTTAACAATATTGCTTTTAATGCATCTCGAGTAGGATTCGGATTTCTGTTAACCGCACGGTCATACCAGTCTAACAAATGACCTCTATCACATCCCATTAGATGTTTGTGAAGTCTATCAAAAACATAAATGTGGGTAGTGATAATTTTCTTAACATCTTCCTTAACATTTTTCGAATTTCTGTAGAATTGATTTACCATACTCGTAAAAAGATGCAGTAGCCACAAGACTCCAATTGGTACTCCTAATTTGTGTAGTGCAGCTATTTGGAGTTTTATGATGTGATTAAAACCATATATCACGGCAGCCAAGTGTGTAATTATAAATATTGGATAGTTGTCAATAAAAACCCCAATTACCTTCATATGAATCAACCCACTAAACAGATATGTGCATTTCAAATCATTCCCGAGATGATCTTTTCCGATAAGATTATGTAAGGAATATTCTTGATCGGGTTCCATCGCTCTTACCGTTTGGTGGACACACATAATCAAGCACAAAACAACAATTTGCGGTAGTAAGTTTAAGCGTACCATATTTCTGATTATTAATCAATCTCTCGGTAAAATCATCATACGCATACTAACTAACATATGACCTTACAAACAGCTGTATTCAAAAACAACAACAACAACATCGCACTCTTAGTTTTTTTTATTATTATTATTTATGTAGTATGTTCATGCTATTGTTTTGCTTTGAAAAACACAGCTCGAAGTTCTGAGCTTCAGGTTTTACAATTGTACTTGAACAA
Organism: Adelges cooleyi; assembly: GCF_023614345.1. NCBI lineage: Eukaryota > Metazoa > Arthropoda > Insecta > Hemiptera > Adelgidae > Adelges > Adelges cooleyi. The sequence goes on along the minus strand of NW_026095915.1, from coordinate 17,167 downwards.
TTTTTATTTTTCATATTTTTATTTATAATAAGTATATTATTATTTGTGCTTAGACTCCTAAGCACAAAATCCAGACCAGTGAGAAGGAATTTAAAATGCAAAATGTCAGCATTAAAACTGCTATTACTTGTTTAAAAGGGACAAAAATGGTTTTAAATATTTTTTTGATTTGGCATAAACTGTACAGTATTAGATGTAGGTATACTTAATTAATTAATTTAACAAAAAAAAAAATGATGGCATATTCTCCCTTAAGTAACGTGGTCGGGAACTTAAGGTGTTTTTACAATACATTTACAGAATGTAGCATCGCCTAATTCAACATTTTTTTTTCTTTATTTTCCAAGTTTATGAAACTATTTGCATAGGATATATTAGTTAAAAGCATTTAGAAAACCCATTCGCACACACATCAGGTGATTTGGCATGGAATGACCTTTTACCTATTTAATTATTTAAATAGGTAATTTTTTTATTTATTTAAGATTTACATATGCATAAATAAAAAATATTATTGAGTAAGTACAACATAACAAAACCGCAACCACATTATAATTCGGTAGTAAATATAATCAAATCTTAAATGTACATTAAGGTTAGAAAAATAAAATAAAATAAAACGTACAGAGTAAACATTTTATCGTGAACCACTCAATATCTTCTCGATTTTAATAATAAATTTAATTTGTTTTTTTCATAATATTTGTGTAAAAACTTTGAAACTTATTTCAAACGTTTAAACGAAAAATATGGCCTGAACTAGTATAAAATAAGCTGTTGTGTTTTACAAAATAATGCGTCATGGACATACTATTCAAACAATAAAAAAAAAACGAAGAGAGCAAGTTGTTTGTAACTGTATGCAAGTAATCGATAAACTAGTTGTTCATGTGTTAGTATACGTATGATAATTTTGCCGAGAGATCGATTAATAATCAGAAATATGGTACGCTTAAACTTACTAACGAAAATTGTTGTTTTGGGCTTATTTTTGTGCGTTTGCCAATCAGTAAGATCGATGGAACCCGATCAAGAATATCCCGAACAAAATCTCATCCGAAAAAAAGATCTCAGGAATGATTTACAATGCACATGCCTGATTAGTGGGTTGATTCATATGGAGATAATTAAGGTTTTTATTACCAAGTATCCAATATTTAAAATTACATTTGTATCTAATGAGATATATGTTTTTAATCGTATCATGAAACACCAAATAGCTTCACTACATAAATTAGAAGTACCTATTGGTTTCATGTTGCTACTACATTTTTACAACAGTATAGTAAGTGTATTCTATAAAAAAACAAGTACGGCGAGTGATCGTAAGACAATTATCGCTACTCACGATTATGTCTTTGAAAAACTACGCAGAAACCTAATAGGATGTCATCAAGGTAATTTATTTGACTGGTATGACTATGCGGTTAACACAAATCCGAATCCTACTCGAGATGCATTAAAAGTGATGTTGGTAAGAAACAATTCCGAGGCCGAAAAACAGCTGTGTAGCTACAAAATATATGACAATTTGTGGAATAAGAAGTTTGAAAAACCATTAAGAATGAGAAATCTCCTTATGAGTAATATAGGTGCAAAAGATAACTGCAAACAGGATTTAATGGACAGATACAATGTCCAAGTCGATTGGAACGAAACGACGACACGTTTGAGTAAATCTTGGGATGATGCGCGTATACTGGATTGGTCTACCGACAACCTTCAAAATATCAAATTATACTATAAACTGCATTTTTCGTTTCTCAAAATCATCATGTTCCGACTGACGTTAAAACACATGGCATATTTAAAAGACTATATTGATTCGGATCAGTACGAGCTGTACGCGCAAGAATGGTGCAATAAAGTAAATGAATTCGGTACTATGTTAAACTTGTCGGAGGATCTTCACGTGCAATGCTTATTAGATTTACTGAGTAATCGCGTTAAAAGAGAAGAAATGTTGGACAATGTGGTTAGCTATTTAATTGCAATTCTGCATACTCTTTGTCTACCTCTCGGTTGCGTGGCTACCAAACCAATAGTTTTAGACGGTCGAGAATTTGAGATGGACGGTACAAGCGATATCCTTGATTTAATAAAACCCGACATTGTACACAGCCAAGTGCCGATCCAGTACAACAGTTTGGAAAATACTAGAATATTCTTCCTTTATCTCAATTTGGTTTTCAGCCTTGTCGATTTTAATGTAATTCGGTCATTCATAGATTATATTGACGAAATCCATTACGAAAATTGTATTAAACGTTTGGGTGATTGTCATATCTATTCATCAGATATAGTTGAGTACCTATATCGATAGTTTTATATTCTATATGTATAAAAAAAGTTTATCATCTGTTCACAAATTAAACAAATTTGGTAGAATTTAAGTATAAATTTTGTTTTTTTTTGGGGGGGGAGGGGGGGTTTAACTATTCGGATCACACATAAGTTAAATGTAACTAGGTACTAATTATTAATAAAATAAATTATAATATATAAATTATTGGTATCATCAAAATTATTAATTAAAATAGTTTTTAATAAATATTATAAAGTGTATTGTCTACTGAAAATCATGACTGTTTGATAATGCAAAAGTCAGTCTGTTGTATTCGCTGATGATGGTAACATTGTTGCCGATGCACGTAGACGCTATAGAGTATAATTTTTGTGGTGAAGGTTTTATTCAAATATTCAATATTTTTATTCCTTTAATATTACTTACGCTACACTATGGTATACACTATAGGTATGTTTACTGGTTGTACTTTTTTAAAGTATCATTGTTATTGGTATTTGGTATGGTCAATGATGTACTTAAGTAAGTGGTAAGTAGGCTGGAGCCTACTTGAATTTATAGTTAGTTGGAAGGGTACGGTGCACAAACCAGCCATCTCGATTTTTTATCAAAAATAGATTTTTCATGGAAAAACTATTTCAAAAATATTACAAAACGTATTTTTCTCCGCCTATAGTGGTAGATGGGAATATGGATATTTTATGGCTGTCCTGAACACTTTTAAAATATGGAGAAAATATTTTACATTTCAGTATGTCTTCTTTTAATTTTAATGATTTGTTGTATCTGGTTTTTATTATTATAATTATATATTTTCGTCAAATACGATTTTATTCTTTTTCGGAATTTCTCTGAAAATACCACAGTCAATTGGATTAATATTGTGTTATTACAATGTACACAGCCGTGCGCCAATTGAGATCAACAGTTTGGAAAGCACTAGAATATTTCCGCTTTATCTCAGTCGGGCGTTCGTAAATGTCGATTACGGTCTCATTTGGTCATTCATAGATTATATTGATCACGAAAATCGTTACAAACATTTGGATGATGGTAATTTATATCAATCAGATGTAGTAGAGTACCTATATAAATAGAAAACCGTATAAAATAAAAACCGTTTTATCTGTATAGTCAGCCAAAAACAAAAATAATTAAGTTAACAAATATAACTTACCTTACTAGTTTGTAGATTAACACTTATGTAATACTCTTTATTAACTATTCAAGTAAACATTAAATATTTTTAAATATTTAATTTATTTGTTGTATTAAGCCGTTTTCCGGCATCCCATAGATAACTAATTGTCTTCAAATCCTCTGTATTTTAAATCGCAATAACCAACATTTACCATACCTGTAAAAAATGTAGTAGCCATAAGACTCCAATAGATACTTCTAACAGTGAAGTTATTTGGAGTTTTATGATATGATTAAAATTATACATCTCGGTAGTCATTTGTGTAATTTTGAAATTTGGAGTGTTGTCTATAAAAACCCCGATTCGGATTTAATCTAGTCGCATTAGGCTGTTGTGTAGATTTTTGGCGATATAGTCGTGAGTGGCAACAAGTGTTCTGAAGTCCACCGTCATATTTATTGTACTTCTATAAATTACTGTACTCGTGAACAAATGTAGTAGCCACAAGTCTCCAATAGGTACTTCCAATTTATGTAGTGAAGCTATTTGAAGTTTTATGCTTTGATTATAAATAAATATCTCGTGGGCCGCCTTTGTTATTTGTAATCTTGGAGTGTTGACAAGAAAAACCTTGATTATCTCCATGCGAATCACGGAATCGGTAAATTGCGTCCCTCAAAAAAGGTCGCAGTCATATAAAATGTAAATTGCGGCCTAAGTATGTAATTTGCGTCTAGGGATATTATTGCAAAACCAATACTTTCCTTCCCAATTTTCAGACTTAGGACTGGCAATATAATAACTGTATTAAAATTGGTATGGTTAAAAATATCGGTTTTGCAGATTGCTTATGATTAAAAAAAAAATGGTCATTAAGAAACTGGTTAAAAATTTGTACGACAATTCTTGCACATAGTCCAATCGATTAATGTGTTTTGTTTTCAATTCGTACATTTTTTCTTGTATAAATGTTTCTTTTTCCGTTATTTTCTTGCTTTTTGTTCCCTGACTTCTCAAGGTGATATACGTATCACTTTGTCTATTTTTTTAAATGTCAATGAAATTAAAATTGTTTGGGTATGATGAATTGAACGAACTGTTTAATTGTCTATGAAATGATTCACAATTATTTGTTGTGCGCATTGTCGAGGATACAAATTCGGCCCATATCTGTGACGGGAACTCCGAGTCGTTGGTTAAATAGGTTTCTGATATGTAGTCGGTACATTTTATTATCCTATCATCTTGTGGTTGCAATGGCATAATATCTTACGCAAAGCAGTCTTCAACCATATCAAAACTTAAAAAAGGTAGTCAAAACAAATTTTTAAAAAAATTACTTATTTAAGTATTGTTATTTTTATAAGCACTACTTAATCCCAACTGTTGTATTTTCCTATAGCAACTTTGACCAAGGTGAAATCTACACCCTTTTATTTCAATAGAAAGCCAAACATGCTTTGCAGCATTATGGATAGCTTTTTAAAAATCGACACACTTTCGAATGGGACTAAATTATAAGTTGTTATTTTTGCACTCTATAGCTAAATGTTGAAAAGCATTCAAATAGCATTGTGTAGTCTACGAAGGCAGTAGAAAATAAACGAGTGGAACATAAGATTGATTAATTGTACAATAAATTGTAAATATAGTTGATGATATAATTTTGGACAACTTTTGAATGTACCATCTACAAATATAGTATCTGAACTACGTAGGACTTTTAGAAATTACTTAATGAGGAGAAACCTACTATATTTGTTTCTTTATTATTAACTAACAAAACATTTTTATTTGTATTTGTTTTAAATTCCATATTGTCAAAAATATTATGTAATTCCGTATAAAACTACCTATAAAAATATTATTATCATTAAATTACAAAAAACACTTACGCGTTTTAACTGATTATTAATCAGGTATGCGCATTGCAAATCATTCCTGAGATTATCATTACTGATATGTTTTTGTTTAGAATATTCATGATCAGTATTCATCGGCCTTACCGATTGGCAAACGAACAAAATCAAGCACAAAACAACAATTTGCATTAGTAGGTTTGAGCGCACCATATTTCTGATAAATAATCACCCTATCGGTAAAATCATCGTTCGTATAGTAACTTATGGACTAGTTACTTACTAATTTATCGATTACTTACAAACAGTTACAAATGACTTACGCTCTTTATTTATTTTTATTTTTTATTTAAATAGTATGTGTGTGTGCCCTATTCTTTGAAAAAAACAACAGCTTATTTTATACTGGTTTAGACCATATTTTTCGTAACTATAAACTTTCGTAAGGACAATTTTATGTTTTGCGAAGAATATTCACAGAATTAGTTTTTATGTTTTATTTTACTTTATTCTAGTTTTATTGGTTTCGAAATAAATTCCAAAGTTGTTCAGGTATTTCGGCTTGGTATGTGATAATTTTACAACGTTTTGTTTTTTATGTTGTAATATATTTTATGTAAATATTTGAACCCTTATTAGACATAACGGTACGCATTTTAGATCTGATTATATTTATTACGAACTTATAATATCGTTGCGGATTTGTTTTGGTGTGCTGAACAACATATTTTTATTTATTTAAATGCAAAATATATAAAAAAAAAAAAGATATTATTACCTAATTAAATAAATAAATAGGGAATATGTTTATTTGCTATTAATAATGGCTACTAACTAGCATAAAAGTTTACCCGCAAAACATAGCTAGACATTGTTTATCATTTGCTTCAGGTTTTTTTATATGTAAAATTATACAGGCACAGGAGGAGAGAGCAAAGGACAGTGGCGGCAAAAAACAGACGCTACAAAAGTGGACGGAAGAGGAAGATGTTGATATCGTTTGGCAATGCACATACCGGTTATAAACAGAAAAATCGCGCACGTGTCTATACCCCACAAAAACTAGGGCACCGTTTGTTTTTAAACACACATAGAAATATTTGTCGCGTTACACCTTTAATATCGTTGCAGTTTTTGTACCTACACTAGATAGTGTATTTTCATGTTTTGTATGTACAGCTATAAAAAAAATAATAGTTATTTAACTAATTAATTAGGTAACAAAACTGTTATCATATGAAAACCTTTATTTGCCTTTAGTAATTATTAAATACAGCTACTAATTAGCATAAATATTGAAAATTGTATGGTCTAAAAACCTTACGAAATTATTTTAGAACTTTGGTAAGATGACCTAAATATTGTTCAACAATAAAATTGTGATTCAAATATTTTGTAAACCGTGCGGCGCCGCTGCCTATTATTATACACGCGGAAAGATACAAATTTCAAGTACCTAGCTATAACTTTAGCACTAGAGGAGTCCGCAGGTGTTTTACTTCAAATTCGTAAATAGCATAAAAAAATGCTACAAGATGGTAAAAAAATAAATTTACTGTAAAAAGTTACAAAACCATTGGCGATTAGAAATAATAGCATTCGAGACAGTCAACATAATTTTTAATAAAACCTTAATAACTTGTTGGTTTTCTATAAAAACTGAAATAGAATAGCAAAATAAAATGAGTAAAAAATGTATTTATTTCAAGTAATAGTTATGATAGTTAGTCTAGCTATGTAAGTTTACACCATGCTAATAGACTATACTTTACTATTAGTCAGTTACAGTTATTAGCATATTATTTTCATAATTTTAATTTTGAACCCATTGCCAATGGACAAAGGCTAAGTAAACCTGAAATTTATCAAATATTAAACGATTAATAACAAAAAAAGATGAATTTTAAAAGAACTTACGACATTACCTGAAAACATCTAACAAGGAAATTTTTATTTGAATATTGTCAAGTACATACCGGGAAAACAAATTAAATTAGTGATTGAATGATTGAACAAACATTCAAATGAAAAGTAAACACACCATCTCACTTTTACAGACTTCGAGCTGGCGTTTAAACATGCATACATTATAAACTTATCTTTTACTATAGCATAAAAAACAATTTTTCCAGTAAAAAGTACTAAAAATATGAAGTTGTTTAAAAAGCAAATAGTGCAGGGCGTTAAAAGAATCACTCAGTATATGGTAATGTTGGTAGGGCTGTTAGCGAGGTTATAATTAAACTTAATAATTTTACCTTAGAATAAAGACTTAAATTAGCAAGAAGGGTATTTGTTATTAGATGATTAGTTAATATAATTGACTGTCCAGTGAGGTTTAAGCATTCATTGCACGCTTCACTATTAATTTAGATATATAAAATATCTAAAAGCTCCAATCACGTTCAATTTAGTTTTGTTTATCTTTTATGGTACATTGTAAAGCAGTGGCTAATTTTTTTTTCAATAATAATGTCTCAATACATAAATCAACCCCTTAAAAATATTAATTATGAGCTTCTTTTATTACTGTAGGATTTTATTAATAATATTACTATTGTTTTTGTAGTTATTATGTTTTTTATTAGTAATTCTCACCAATGTATCTGTTTACTCATTCCACCTTTCGGGGGTGTATTATAATTAAATTAAAAAGATTCATAAATACATCAATTATATTTAATATGCATTATTCTATCTATATAAAACATACAAATTGTATTTCAAATCATTGGCGTACACTGTACACACTACAATATCAAAAACAAACAATATATTGTAAAATGATAAGCATTTTTTAAACAATTTTGAAACCTATTTCAAAATGTTTAAACGAACGATTTGGTCTAAAAAAATATAAAAAAGCGGTTGTTTTTTTTTTTTTAAGCAAAGCGTCTATTTAACCATTTAAATAAAAATAAAACAACAACGAGATTGTAACTGTTTGTAAGTAAACGATAAATCCTTGTCCATAAGTTAGTATATGTATGTTGATTTTACCGATAGGTCGATTATTAATCAAAAATATGGTGCGCTCAGACCTACAAATGCGAATTGTTCTATTGTGCTTAATTTTGTTCGTTTGCCAATCGGTAAGATCGATGAATACTGATCATGAATATTCTAAACAGAAACTTATCAGTAATAATTATCTCAGGAATGATTTGCAATGCGCACACCTGTTTAGCGGGTTGATTCTCATGGAGATAATCAAGGTTTTTCTTGTCAATACTCCAAAATTACAAATTACAAAGGCTGCCCACGAGATATTCTTTTATAAACAAACCATAAAACTTCAATAAGCTACACTACATAACATAATAGGAAAACCTATTGAAGTCTTTTGGCTACTACATTCGTACACGAGTACAGTAATTTATAGAAATACAATAAATAAGACGGGGGACTTCAGAACACTTGTTGCCACTCACGACTATATCTTCAAAAATCTACACAACAGCCTAATGGAATGTCATAAAGGTAATATATTTGACTATGTATGACCATGCGATTAGATTAAATCCGAATCGGGGTTTTTTAATGCACCTTGACTCGTGACTTAACTGGAAACATCATGTATTACATTATAACGAACTATGAACTTGCTTACTTACGCTCAATCATACATTTATTTTTGGGGCTAATTTTGACATCAAACATAGATTAACCTACACAAGAAACCATTCTCTTTACATTGTCATGTTTCCTAAACGTGCTAAAATACTCACCACAGATGCTTCTACTTAAATACAAAACATTAAATAACTATTTGAATTAATGATTTCAATAATACCGATATTTTATGTAAATCTGGTAGTTACATCAAACTTATGTATAATCTAAATATATAAACCAAAATAACATATAACAAAAATTAAGCATGAAATTAAACTGGCTTGTTTATTTTATGTACAGATGGGTATGAGGCAAGTGTAACAGCAGAATTAATAATACAATACTTGTTTTAAATAGAAAATACTAATCTAAAGAAATAAGTACTCTATACAATTTATTAAAATCCAATCCACAAAAATCATACACTATAGCATAGACGTATTTCGACAACATTGATGCCATTTTCAGTGCAAACAGAGCAGTCTATAATCAGAAATCAAAATGGCAAAATAGTTGTCGAAATACTGCTAAGTGTATATTTTTTGTAGATTGGGTATAATTAATGAAATATAATACATTCTACAAATTGACTACGGTTTTTATTTATACAGGAACTCTACTATATCTGATGAATATAAATGACTATCACCCAAACGTTTGATAGAATTTTCGTAATAAATTTCGTCAATATAATCCATGAATAACTGAATGAGACCAAAATCTATGTATAAGAACTCCCGCCTGAGATAAAATAAGAATATTCTAGTGTTTTCCAAACTGTTGTACTTGATCGACACATGGCTGTATACAACGTTGGGTTCAAATTCATTTGGAACAACGTTTGTATAAGCATTCTCAAATTCTCGACCGTCTAAATCAATTGGTTTGGTAGCCACGCACCCGAACGGCAGACAAAGCGCATGCAGAATTGCAATTAAATAGCTAACCACATTGTCCAACTTCTCTTTTCTTTTAACGAGATTACTCAGTAAGTCTAATAAGCATAGCACGTTAAGATCCCCCGACAAGTTTAACATAGTACCGAATTCATTTACTTTATTGTACCATTCTTGCGCGTACAGCTCGTAATGATTCGAATTAATATAGTGTTCTAAATACGCCATGTGTTTTAACGTTAGTCGGAACATGATGATTTTGTGAAATGAAAAATTCAATACATAATACAATTTGATCTTCTGTAGGTTATCGGTAGACCAATCTAGTGTACGCGCATCATTCCAAGATTTCCTCAAACGTGTCGTCGTTTCGTTCCAGTCGACTTGCACGTTGTACACGTTCATCAAATCCTTTTTGAAATTTCCTTTCACGCCAGAGTTGCTCAAAAGAAGGTTTCTTATTTTTAATGGTTTTTCAAAAACTTTAACCCACATATCATCATATAATTTGTTTCTACACAGCAGTTTTTCAGTTTCACGATTGTTTTTCGACAACATTTCTTTTAATGCATCTTGAGTAGGATTCGGATTTGTGTTAATCGCATGGTCGTACCAGTCAAATAAATTACCTTTATAACATCCTATTAGGTTTTTGTGTAGTTTCTCAATGATATAGTCGTGAGTGGCAATAATTGTCATACAATCTTCCGTCTTATTTATTGACTTTTTAAAGAATACAATTACCATACTGGTGTAAAAATGTAGTAGCAACATTAATCCAATAGGTACTTCTAATTTGTGTAATGAAGCTATTTCGTGTTTCATGATACGATTAAAATCAAATATCTCATTAGCTACGCTTTTAGTTATACATATTGGATACTTGGTAATAAAAACCTTAATTACCTCCATATGAATCAACCCACTAAACAGGCATGTGCATTGTAAATCATTCCTGAGATCTTTTTTTCGGATGAGATTTTGTTTGGGATACTCTTGATCGGGTTCCATCGATCTTACTGATTGGCAAACGCACAAAAATAAGCCCAAAACAACAATTTTCGTTAGTAAGTTTAAGCGTGCCATATTTCTGATTATTAATTAATCTCTCGGTAAATTCATCTTACGTATACTAACTAACATGAACTTACAAACAGTTGTACTTAAAAACAACAACAACGCACTCTTAGTTTTTTTTTTATTATTTAAATAGTATGTTCATGGCGCATTGTTTTGTAAAAAACAACAGCTTGTTTTATGCCAGTTCGGGCCATATTTTTCGATTAAACGTTTCGAAATATTTTTCAAAGTTTTTTGAAATATTCTCAGCAGTTAATAATTTTGTTTTTAATATTGTACTGTGCCCAGTTTACGATATGTTTCGATGTACGATTTTTATGCTCTATGCATGTTAAATAATACAGTCACCGTGTGCACACATTATATATTTGCTCGGTCTTTATATAATCCAGTGTGTGTGTCACTTTTGTACATTTAGTGAATACATCTTATACCGAAATATTAATCAAACAACGCACTTTCCGATTTCGGCTTTTAAACGTAAATCGGTATACTATTCCACTCGGAAATCAGCAAAACACAATTTGCTTTATTTGCTGTAAGTAACAATCTTTGCTATTCCGCGCGTTATCAGCGTTACCGGTTACGGCCGTAGTGCCGTTAAATCACATTGCCACAAATAAACCAAACTATACCACCACTAGAGATTTCTAAATCGCGTCTACTAAGTGTGCCAAATACCTCAACCGACTATTATCACGTGATGGTCTCATCCGACGGATTGATATCAGTAAAACACCAGTTCGGCGGCTTTCTAGCAGCGCTTCGTCATTCTACGTCTATCTACAAACTGAAAATGCAGATTTCCATACATATGAGCTTAAACGAGATAGAGCTTTTAGGATTGTAATTAAAAACCTCCACCACTCAATTCCAATAACGGATTTTAAAAAAGAACTTGTCTCCCTAGGCCATTTGCCTAGAAATATTACAAATGTTCTCCAGCGCAATACCAAAAATCCACTTATTCTATTTTTTGTTGATGAGGACACTGCAATCAAAAATAAAGACGTTTTTGACATAAAACACATCTACTACACACTAAAATTAAAATTAAAGAGCCCCGGGCAAATCACCAACCAATCCAATGTCTTCATTTAATTTTAATATTAAATATCTTAATCCCAATGTCGTATTGGAGTAGTTTTTCTGTAAATATCAGTCCCTTGTCATAGTTCAGTCATCCCCCGTTCTATTATCTATGCATACCCATTTTTTTTTTACGGTACGTGTAACGCTCCATTTTGCGAGTTTTCTTATCGATCATGACGCAATAGCTTTCAATAAGACAAATTTAATAGTTTTTAATTTTTTTCAGATTTTTTGCGTACTTAACAAACGTATAAGCTTATACGTGTATGATAGTGAAGTAACTAGATAAGAAAAAATAGTATGACCACACAAAAGTAAAATAAAAACTGTTGAAATAGCAATAACTAATATATTATATTATATTTTTTATAGAATTGTAAGTACGCATTTGTATTGTTAAAAGGAGAAAACTATGTGTCTTATTAAGCATAATATTATAGCGATCACATTAACCAACCAAAAAAGCGTTTCACGTAAATCAAATGTTATTTGACGTCAATACTCAATAATAATATTGCAATTGTACAATATTGTATCTAGAACATTCTTTGGTCTTATATAAAAGGGTATCTTCGTGACTCACTCATTCCCGCTATTGTCATGTACACTAAATGTGTATAACAAGTTTTTAGTTATTACTTTATTGTATTAGTCGTAGTGAAATAATACTTTATTATTATAACTATACAGCTTGTGTTAATTCTAAAGTATGAGTTATCATTTTACCTTGAACCACTCAATATGTCATAGGGTTTAATTATAAATAAACAATTTTTTTATATAGTTTTTATACTATGTGATCTCAATTTTCAAATTTTTTTTTGTTTTTTTCCCCCTCTTAACATAGTTTTTTTTTATAGCAACTTTTAAGACTTAAACAGTAACGTACACACTTCAAAAACTTTTATAACAAGAATAATGTACTAAAAAATTATACTGGTCGATAACCAGTTTTGAACAAATATTTTTAAAATTATAAGAATTTAAAAGTTATGATGGGAAGGAAAGTGCAGTTGGGAAGTGCGGGCAAATAACAATTATAATACTTTCTTATGTTCTATTTTTCCTCCTGCCCTAAACTTAAATCTCTGATATCTACAAAAATATTTTTCCAAAACTGGTTATCGACCAGTCGAAATCTTTAGTACATTATTAATAATTAATTTTAAAAGTTAACGAAATGTAAGCGTTACCATTAAGTTTCAAAAGTAACTATCAAAAAAACTAAGTTGGGAGGGGGTAAAATCTAAAAAAATTGTGAAAAATTGAAATCACGTTGTATAAAAACATAATGGAAAAAAAAAATTAAATTTTTTATTAAAACTTATGAGTTTTTGAGTAGTTTAAAATAAAACGATCACTCTGTAAATATCATTAAATATATATACATGGTTTTCCAAAATACTGTTATCATTGAAATCAAATCACCACGATATCGATTGGGGACATTCCTTTCAAAAAATGATAAGAGGGAAGAGTAATTTGAAATGATAACAAACATTTGTATATTAAGCAACGCCGAAACACTAAAATAAAATATCACACATTATCAGTACCTATGCCATCACCATCGCCGAATAAAAGTATCTAAAATCTTATGACTTATGTTAGTCAGAGTTTTACTGTTACTCCGGACACTTTAAGAAGGTACCTGCGCGGTCAGGTACCACTGACTCGACAAGGGTACTTTTTAAACTTTAAAGTGTCTGGAGTATCTAGGACTCAGGCAACGGCTTTATACAAATAATATAAAAAAATCGACTGTGTTAAAATATTAAAAATAATTATATTTTCTCAAATAGTTATTAAACAGTGTAACGTAAGTGATAAATATTTTCCATAGTAATTTGACATTGAAAAATTATATTTGTTTAAATTTAACTAGTGTAAATCCGAATAATTATACCAAAATGATTTGCAACAAAATTAAAGATTAGGAAATATAACAAAACTTAACCTTGAGTTCTAACAAAATTATTTAATTTATAAACAGATGATAAACTAAAAATTGAATACATAAATATAATAAATCCTAAAAATGTACTAGGGTTTTTATTTATATAGGAACTTTACTATATCTGATAAATATAAATGACTATCACACAAATGTTTGATAGAATTTTCGTAATGAATTTCGTCAATATAATCCATGAATAACTGAATGAGACCAAAATCGACTAATACGAATTCCCGTCTGAGATAAAGGAAGAATATTCTAGTGTTTTCTAAACTGTTGTACTTGATCGACACGTGGCTGTGTACAATGTTGGGTTTAAATTCATTTGGAATAACATTTGAATAGGCTATATTAAATTCTTGACCATCTATATCAATTGGTTTGGTAGCCACGCATCCAAACGGTAGACAGAGAGTATGCAGAATTGCATATAAATAGCTAACCACGTTGTCCAACTTTTCTTCTCTTTTAACGAGATTACTCAGTAAATCTAACAAGCATAGAACGTGAAGATCACCCGATAAGTTTAACATATTACCGAATTCAGTTACTTTATTGTACCATTCTTGCGCGTAAAGTTCGTACTGATCCGAATCAATATAGTCTTCTAAATATGCCATGTGTTTTAACGTTAGTCGGAACATGATGATTTTGAGAAATGAAAAATTCAGTACGTAATATAATTTAATCTTTTGAAGGTTGTCGGTAGACCAATCTAGTGAACGGGCATCATCCCAAGATTTACTCAAACGTGTTGTCGTTTCGTTCCAGTCGACTTGGACATTGTATACGTTCATCAAATCCCTTTTGAAATTTCCTCGCACACCCATATTGCTCATAAGAAGATTTCTTATTTTTAATTTTTTTTCAAACACCTTTTTCGACACATCGTCACAAAATTTGTTTGTACACAGCAGATTTTTGGCTTCAGAAGTGTTTTTTAAAATCATTTCTTTTAATGCATCTAGAGTAGGATTCGGATTTGAGTTAATCGCACGGTCGTACCAGTCAAATAAATTACCTCTATGACATCCCATTAGGGTTTTACGTAGTTTTTTTAAGACATAATCGTGAGTAGCGGCAATTTTTTTACAATCTTCTGCACTATTTATTGGCATTTTATAGAACATACTTACCATACTGTTGTACAAATTTAGTAGCCACAAGACTCCAATAGGTACTCCTAATGTGTATAACGAAGCTATTTGGAGTGTTATGATATGACTAAAATCATATACCTCGGTAGCTACATTTGTAGTTATACATATTGGATACTTGTCAAAAAAAACCTGGATTATCTCCATGTGAATCAACCCGCTAAACAGGTATGCGCGTTGTAAATCATTTCTGAGATCTTCATTTCCGGTGAGATTTTGTTTGGGATATTCTTGATCGGGTTCCATCGATCTTACTGATTGACAAACGCACAAAAATAAGCCCAAAACAACAATTTTCGTTAGTAAGTTTAAGCGCACCATATCTTTGACTATTAATCGATATCTCTGTAAAATTATCATACGTATACTAACATATAAACTTACAAATAGTTACAGACGCTCTTTGTTTTTTTTAATATTTGAATAGTATGTTCATGACACATTGTTTTAAAAAAACAATAGCTTATTTTATTCTAGTTTGGACCACATTTTTCAGTTAAACAATTCTAAATAAGTTTAAAATTTGTTTGAAATATTCTTAGGAGGTATTAATTTTACAATATTTTGTTTACCACATCACGCATTCTGTTTGGCCAAAATGTGAGTTATTTGAGGCTGATTTTTAATAATTATTATTTCGGGTCCGTGGGACTGATAGTTTATTATTATTACTACACTTACAAGAATTCGGGAAATAAAATATAATGCAAATACCTTTATAATACATTCACATGTATATATCGACTATTTTTTGTATTGAAAACTACAAAAATATTGACACATTTCCTAAGGTGGCATAGTATACCACAGACGTAATACACAGAACAGTGTGATCCAACTGGTGTAAGATTTCTCAATAAATGTAATGCTTGTTTTCTCGGAAAATTTGAATATTTTGAAAATATTTTTTTTAAATCAGATATACTTCTTTTACATAATATTAACTCTCACAGATATTTTATTATTTTACAACTACTGCTTTTAATAATCCGTACAAGAAATACTAAATTTTAAATTAAAAAAACCTTTTGCCAACGATTACAGACAATAATTACGTTTATTAAGTGTTGAAAAATGTATAGTAATAAATAAGTAACAACTTGAATATGGAGTAGAACTGACTTTGTAATCGTTTCATTTAAATAAATGTGACATTACATGAGTGCAAATGTATTCTGTGCATAAGGGATTTATAAAATAATTTTAAAAACAAGGTATATTGTTAATAACAAGGATATATTTTATGTACAACACAACAATACAACCAAAAGCATATATATATTAATAAATGAATATGATAATGGTTATAATATGTATAATAAATATGTATGAATGAATCGTGTTCATTTAAAACAATTATAACGAAATAATTTAATATTTTTTCTTAATTGAATAACGATTATGATAGTACTTTGATAACGACAATACGTTTTGTTGTGTACGCATTTGTTAAACGGTATTAGTGTAGAAAATTTTTTTGGATGCCGCAAACCTCAATGGAATACGACTCACGTTCACGCATAAACACGCCATGTTGGAATTGCTGTACGTACTGCTGATTTCGCTCGAAATTTGTTGATGTTCTCAGCTTGATCAACGTTTGGATCGCTTTAAAACTGACACCTTCAAATATATTTTTCATGTATCCGACCAACACTTCTGCGCACAAAATGGTCACTTGAATGTGTTCAGCTGAGGCTCTCAATCTGGGATCGACCGGAATTTCGTAATTATCCGCGGTGTCCAATATCTGGGATTTTTTGATGTTGATATTCTGTAACGAATTGGTAGAGTGATTGTCCAAAAGGACCTTTGACATTTCATCGTTTTTCTTTAACGTTTCGATCACCCGTTCCTGTAAAGCGGGTTAGATTGTTTCCGAGATAATACCGCTTTCCCACGATTGGCGTAATTCACTCACGTAGAAACCATTATCGTCTTTGGGCAAGTACAAAAAATCACACCAATCGTCGTAGGGTCTTAAAAATTGTTCGACTTGTTCCTCACGGGGGTCTTTGTTTAACTTTTCCAACTCGTTCAAGAAATCATAATAGATCCGCAACAT
>NW_026095914.1:1053895-1081964 GCF_023614345.1 Adelges cooleyi | reverse complement strand
AACTCGATCCGACTCTTTTTCTCGAAATTATAGCCAGCAAAAGTTCAACCTTTCTTAGCTCCGCATCGAAGCTAAAAAAATCAAAAACGATTTACATAAATTGTTATTTTTTTTTATTTTTCTAGTAAATCGTCAATAAGTCGGGTTGGTCGTGTATTTCTCAAGACCTTGAATTTGTTATCGTCTTTTAGAAGTGTAAAAAGTGGTACTTGAGCACAAAACTTAATTGTATCATTCTGCATAGATATACATAAAATTGTTTTAATGATTTGATCAATTTTTTTTAAAGATTTTAGGTGTTTTTTTTTAAATATACGAAATCTGCGAAAACACAGTTTCCCGGCAATTTAAAAAAAACTGTTGTGCCGAATTTTTTTCCCGTTTAATATGTTATGGATACATATCAGTTCCAACTACTGGCAAATTTTCAACCCAAAAGTTTTAAAACTACGGCTAAAAACCCCGAAAAAACAAAAAAACTTGTACCCCCCCCCCTAGGGGGTGAGAAATGGGTATAGTTTAGGTTTGACACAACTGACGTGTGCGGGCATACCAAATAATTATTTCTTATACATTTCAACTCGATCCGACTCTTTTTCTCGAAATTATAGCCAGTAAAAGTTCTAACTTAAAAACTCGTACGGTTTTTTTTTTTGTTTTTTCAACTTTCGTCTGTGAAGAATTAAACTTTTTCGACTTTTACCCCTCCCAAAGTACCAAATAGATGAAATTTGCGATTTATAGAGTTGCTATTCGAAGGAACTGGTCCAGCATTAAAAAAGTGTATACAGATAAAAAAAAAAACACACATCAGAGTAAAACCAATACGTTCTCGCTTTGCATCGAAGCTAAAAACGATTCGTATGTTTTCATTTATGTAAACAGTGGAAATGGGAACGCTCATCGAACGACCCAAGTGTTTTTCTATAGTAAAAAAAATTTTGTTTTCGAGTTAATGCTTAGGCGAGAATTCGATTAGTAATACTTCTATAGAAAATCGTACATATAAATCATTATTTACTTTTGAACTCGGTGTAACTTTTGAAACACATGTGCCAATGTGCGAAATTATACAAAACCCTCGCTCTCTACCAACTATTAAAATAAGTTATACACCTATGCAATGGTCTTATCATTAATGACTTATTGGTTCGTATTGGCCTAAAACGGAACCCCTAATTTTTTGGAAATTGTCCACCATCTTTTATGGTCTCCGCCGTTTTAAGTATTTTCAAATTGAGCGAAACACCAACCAGCAGTGGGTATTTTGAAAATTGATAAAAACATTTTTATTCAACTCAAACCGAATATTTTCGTCACGGTTTAAAGACGCAATGAGTACGCTATAGAATAATTGTAATTTTGTAGTATTTGTTTTTTTTTTTTTTGAGAACATTTTGGGTTATCATATTTTACAATATTATAAAAATACTAAACATCAACCTTTTTTTCTATTATTTTCCATAAGCCTATCAACTTTTAAAAACTTAAACGGCAATTTGTGTTCATATTTAATTTACTATTTAAACTGAAAATTAGTTTCTGAATAGTATACCGGTCGATAACCAGTTTTGGCTAATCACTTTGGGAGTTATTAAACATTAAAATTAAGGACGGGAGGAAGGGTGGAGTGAAATATTATTTATTCTGCCGGCACTTTGCTTCTGTCAAAATACCAAGTTGTGAAAAAAAAAATAGAAAAGGTAAATGTTTAGTAATAGTTTTATAATACTGTAAAATAACACCAACTTAAGTGTCTCCAATTATTATAAAAGCTACAAAAATGCTATTATTTTAAGAGAAAACTAGTGCCCTGTCCTTAATGAATCAATCAATTTTCTAGTGTATTTCGATTTATCGAAAACAGTAGAATAACATGTTTTTGTAATATACTCGAAGGTACACGTGTATTAATATCGGGTGTTTGCTTTACAACGATTTATCATTTTGTTTTCTTTATCGATGTGCAACATGTAGTCATAAGAAACGAATTTAGCAAAATAACGACCGGAAAGGCATAAAACTTTTCCTGAGGGTCCGAAAAGTTCTTTCAGTTCCTGGGGTGCAAATTGTAAAATGTATTATCTACGTTTCATTTTTTAATGTAATGGGATATGGGGGCGCGTAAAAAAACGGAAAATATTTTGACAATACCGTATTTTAGCAGACACATAATTTTCTCATCAGCTTATGATTAATAAACTGATGAACTATATATTAGAGATGGGATAAATGAATCATACAAAAGATTCGAATCATCTGAATCGATTCACCAAATATGATTCGTTCTAAAAATTCGTTCACGTGTAAAAAATGATTCGCATATTTTCATTTATGTAAACAGTGGAAATGGAAACGCACATCGAATCACCCAAGTGTTTTTCTGAAGACAAAAATCGTGACTTCGATTAGGCAAGAATTCAAAAAATAATACTTCCATAGAAAATCATACATTTTTTTTTATAACTTTCTTTACTTTTGAAAAACATGTGCCAATGTGCGAAATTATACAAAACCTTCGCTCTCTAACAATTAAAATCATTTTTACACCTATGTCATTGTCTTATCATTAATGACTTATTGGTTCATATTGACCATTTACTACGATCACCGCCATTTTAAATATTTTAAAATTGAGTAGAATACAAAGCAATGAGCATTTTTAAAATTGTTGTAACATTTTTTAAAAAGACACTAAAATCAAATTTTTTCATCATAATTTTCTAGCGTTGAAACATTTTTGGTTATCATATTTTACAATATTATAAAAAATACTAAACATTAACCTTTCTTTTTTATTATTTTCCTTAACCTTTTCAACTTTTAGACACTTAAATTGTACCGTATGTATTCAATTTACTATTTAAACTGGAAATAATTTCCTACATTTTTAGCTTCGATGCGGAGCTGAGAGGTATTGTTTTTACAATGATGTGTTTTTTTTTTTTTGTGTTTGGACCCACGATATCTCGGAAACCGCTGAACCGATTTCTTTGTGTAGCAACTCTATAGATCAGAAATCATACCTGAGAGGTACTTTATCAGGCCAAAAATTTAAAAAAAGTCGCCCCTTCCTTATCAAAATCGAGAAAAACACCTAAGAAATTTACAAATATTTCAACTTAATCTTACGATGCTCTATAACTTTATATTTTCATTTTATTGTTAATTATGATGTATGGGTAACTATGACAGTACATTTTTTATAGACAGACGATCAACCCTTATCGTATCCACCCTGCACAAAACTAAATATTCAATTTTAAGTACATTATTGCTGGTCCCACGATATCTTCTAAACCACTATAACTAGTTTGAACATACTATCCACAGATTCGCATCGAAGCGTTTATTTAAAAGTGATTTCATCACTTTCAGTTATAACAAAATCTTTAGACTTGTGACCTCTCCGTCCTCGCTATGCCCCAACCCACTGTACTGGCTTTTTTTAAAGTTATTTTATCACATTCAGTCAGCTCGGTCCAACTCAAGTACCAATCCCAATTGTAAAGGCTAATTCCTTTGTGAATATCTGTCGATATCCATACTTAAGGTTAGCTTACTATTTGCGGATTATTAAAGGCGGTGGTTGTAAAATAATAAAATATCTATGTGCGCAAATTGTTTGTAAATAGTATATTCGATTCGATAACGTTTTCAAGTTTTCACGGTTTGCTCTGACCTTCGAATTTTCGACGTAAAAAAGTATTACTAATAGATGCGCACAAAAAAAAAAAAAAAAATTGAAATCGAACATTGCTAATTTTATATATTGTTTTAGTCGTTCGATCGACGTATTTTTCTGCTTAAAACTTATGAAACTTTATCGATGGCAAAAAAAATGTACTAAAATATTGTCATGTGTGCACAAGTGCTAAAATCGTATGGTTCTCGAAAATATTTTCGATTTATTATAACCCTTAGCATTTACTTTATAAAAAATTTTATCAATAAAATTGCACATGAAAAACCCCGAAATGCCGACAACAACCCCCCCCCTCCCCCCCGAAAGAAATGCTGAAAGTTTTTAAAATTTGTTTGGTACAATATTAAGACTTAAAAACTGAAAATTGGTCCGAAAATAGTTCTAACAAACACCGTGTAACATGAGTAGGAAAAAAATATCGGTACCTTATCTTAATAGGACATATTTTACTTGTAATTTGTAACTTTGTAATTTTAGTTAAAGTTTATTTTTTGATGATCAAAGTAGGACAACGAAAGATACACATTTTGGTTGTGTATAATTTTTCAATCATATTACATCCATCCTTAGTAATTTGATAAATTATGGATAATTAGGGACAATTGTGTAGGAAAATATTACAATCGCCATAACACAAAGATTTCTGGTAATTTTAATGATATATTATCTGCAAATTCATTATGAAATTGCTACAATACAAACAGCACACTTAGGAGTGATTAGACGAAAAGTCGGACAAAATTATATTAAGTGGTCAAAAAAGAAACAACATTTAATAATTCACAAGTATCTGTTCCATCAACGAAAGCTTCTTTTCGATATTCTTTCCTCGAAACTCCTGAAGTGTAGTGTTCTCTCTTGGTACATTTTCCTTTAAAGTTTAAAAAACAAAAATGTGTTGAAAAAAATTCAAAGCAGTTATACAATTTTGCGGTATGACTGATTCGAACCAGGTATACTCCGCGTTATACTTAAGTATTCATTTTTGTAGACTTTAAAGTAGTTAAAAATGTTTTATGGATTTAGGATTGAAGGGGAGATATAATCCGACAAAAACCTAACAGTGAAAAAGTTCTAGAACAGCCACCAATGAGGACAAGTCTGCTATTTCTTTAGTTAATAACCTCGCTTCACTCCTACTTTCATGAGCAAAATTGCTATTTTATTTGTATTGCTTAACACTTGTCCAGTTTCGGAATGAGGCATAAAACAGACTTAGCTACAATATAGATACCACTACTTTGATTGACTGACTTTTTTAGGAGGGGATCTGATCCTTTTTTTCTTTTCTTCTGAGTGATTTTTCTTTCTATCGCCGATGTAACTCCTAAGTGAGTACTTTTGATAATAATGGCAGGAAAACTGAGATGCTATGGTTTGCAGACAATATAGCAGTAATAGTTGAAAACGAATAGGAAGTGCAAAGGATGCTGAGATGTATGGACGAAACTCTGCTCAATGAACTGCACATGAAAATAAATACGAAAAAGTCCAAAGTCCTTGTATGTAGCAGGAACAATAATATTAGGGCAAAAATAAATTCTCAAAATAATCAAGCAATAGAGCAAGTAGAAAAGTTCGCATATTTGTGAAGCATAATAAGTAAAGATGGCAGAAGTAAAAGAGAAATAATAAAGAGAATATGCCAAGCTAAGATAGCATTTAACAAAAAAAATAGGAATTTTTACTTCATTAAGTATCAGCCTACTTACCAGGATAAATCTTCCGAAGACATACGTATGGAGTATAATACTGTATGGCAGCGAAACGTGGACGATTGTCAAAGAGGAACAGAGAATAATAGAAGCTTTTGAGATATGGTGTTATAGAAGAATCCTTAAAATAAGTTGGACAGATTTGGTAACAAACGAGGAAGTAGTATCAAGAAAAGGAGAAATGAATGGATTGGACATGTATTGAGACATGGTGGGTTGCTGGGATTAATTATAGAAGGCTGCGTAGAAGGTAAAAATGCTAGGACAAAACCGCGAATGTAGTATATGCAACAAATAATAAAGGACCAATGGTGAAATTCTTACAAAGAGACGTAGAGGAAGGCAAGTAACCGGGAAGAGTGGAGAATTGCTACAAACCAATTTCAGGATTGAATACAAAAGAGAGAGAGCATATATAATTTTCTTAAAAACATGTAGTCAAACATTCTTTTTTATTAAGAAAAAAACCCCAAAAAAAGAAGAAAATTGCACTTCACCTAAAGTCCATTTTTAGGTGGCTACGTGTGAGTGAGTCAACAGTAAACAGGCAATGAAAACATATTCACTGTATTATTAACTAAGATATATGGGTTACTATAGCAATACATTTATATAGACAGTCGATCAACCCTAATTATATCCACCTTGTCATTAGGTACAATGCTTTTGTCGATATTTTTTGTATTTTTATCTGTGAACACTGAACCTCCCTTGCTTACTTACTTACTACTTCTACTCACTTACGTATAATATTTCTTACTGTGCAGGTTTATATTGTGCTTGCTTTGGACTTGACCGTTTTGAACCTATTGTCCACAGATTCGCATCCAAGCGTTTTTTTTTTTAAAATTATTTTATCACTTTCAGTTATATTAGTTTCTGTAGTCCCGTAAACTCCCTATCCCCACTATGTCGTGACCCCACTGTGCTCCATTTTTTCAAGTTTGAAATGTTCATAAATAATAGTTTAGACTTAAACGCAAAAACATTCATGACACTCCCACTGTCTACTATGCAAGATTACAACTCTAAACTTAATGGTCATCCGAACCAACTCGTTTACAACCCCGCTACCGGACATTTGGTTCTTAGCCAAAATTTTACAAGAGATCTGCTTCAGTATGTCTAAGTCAATGAAAGGTTTAACTGTAGGACTTCCCCCTCAAGAAATGTCACTGTCTAGTTTTTATTTATCTATGTAAAACCATGTACCTATTTCGTTGCAGATTGTAAATATTCTAACGAAAGTTTTATTTTATAAAAAAAAAAATAACCATAATAATTTTTATATTATTAAAGTATTTTGTTTTAATTATTTTGGATTATTAGAAGTTGATTTCGAGTTAAAAAAAAATATTATATTATAGTCGCTTTGGTTTTCTATCAGTGCGGATGACACAAGGTCATAATATGTCATTTCGTTTAAAACAATATTACATTTTCTTCAAAAGCAAAATTATTTAAGCGTACCTACATTTCATATAGAGGCACATGTTATCGTTGAACCGGATCGGTTAGGTTAGGTTGTTGACACACTTTTCCGTTTTTTATAATATACTAGAGCAACATTTATACAACGGCAATTCAGAGTATAAAATAAAACCTAGTACATTATCAATTGGAAACCCAAATTTGGGTCTCTGGATAAAGAAATTTGTAGACGTTAGAAAATAAAAGTCATAAAAAACCAGTACCGTTAGGCCAGGGCATAGTGGGGTTGGGGAGGTCACGGGCTTGCAGACATTATTATAACCGAATGTGATAAAATCTCTATTAAATGAACACTTCAATTCCAATCTGTAGATAGTGGGGTCAAACCAAGCACAGTAAGAAAGTATTATATGTAAGAAAATGAGCAGTAGTAAGAGTGAGCAAGTAAGGGAGGTCCAGTATTTTTCATCGATAAAGGCATAAACAACTTCAAGGACAAAGTCAGCTAGGAATCGTTCGATTTCTGTTATTCAGTGTGCAATAATATTGAGTGTAAAAAGCCAGAACAGTGGGATGGTGGAATGGTGGTAATCATTTTTTTTTTTTTGTAAGCAGCTGTTGTATACATTTATGGTAAATCGACGAAAAAAAAATATTACTAACCATGTGTTGTTTATACGCTTTACCGTTTTATATAAGACGCTAGCGCATTTCATATAACGACAATTCAGAGTATAAAATAAAACCTAATGCATTGGTAAACCCAAATTTTGGCCTCTGGATAAAAAAGTTGACTTTTTCTACTTTTGACCTACATTTATGTACTACTTCTGCGAAAAACAGTTTTGCGGCAGTTAAAGAAAAACTTTAGTCCCGAATTTATTCTTTGTTAATGTATACTGTTATGGATACGTATGAGTTGTAACTGATGATAAATTTTCAACTTAAAGGTCCTAAAATTATCGCTGAAACCCCCCCAAAAAAAAAAAAAAAAGTTGCACCCATCCCTTGGGATGGAAAAAGGGTATAATTTAAACTTTTTTTTTTTTTTTTAAACATTTACAATCTGTATATAAAAAAAGTATACAATAAGCAAATATGTTAACACTGTAAATATGTGACTTGAAGATTTTAGGTAGGGAAACTATCCAGCGATAGGACCCTATGACATGTTTCGGCTAAAATTAAACGGCAGCATTACAATTAAGGAGGTCTCGACACCAACGTCTTTTAAGACGACAAGGGGGGTTGTCCGGGATAGTAGTTTTGTGCTGGCTTGCTATTAATGGATTCGAGTGGAGGAGTAATCTGGAGTGGATTTTTTATAATGAGTCTTAACTAAATTTTCAACTGATTCGATGTGTAAGTCATTGTGAAGGGTGAGGTTGGAAACATACCATGGAGCGGACGTGATTGTACGGAGGGAAATCGATTGGAAAGCTTTTATTCTTTTTAGTTGGGATGATTTAGCACAACCCCATATTAGAGCTCCGTATGACCAAATTGGTCTTAACATTGACTTATAAATAAGAATTTTGTTATGAAGCGGGAGTTTGGATTTCAGTATAGGACGTAGTAAGTACGAACGAGTATTTGGAGACTTCCTTTTTGATTTTAGGTGGGGGCCCCAGGTTAGTCTTTTATCTAAAATAATACCTAGATATTTGACTTAAGACAAGGAGGGGATAGGAACTTCTTGGAGGGTGAGAATAGGCGTATTTTTTTTGTTGAATGTAAACGAAACATGTACAGATTTTTCTGCATTAATTTTAATTTTCCAGTTTGAGGACCAATTTCCAATTTGATCGAGGTGTTGTTGAAGAGCATTAAATGCTTCGGTGGGGTCTCTATTGGAGGATAGAATAGCTGTGTCATCGGCGTAGGTGGCTAGAATAGTATTTTGGGTGTGAGGGATGTCTGAAGTGAAAATGTTGTAGAGGTCAGGCGAAAGATCACTTCCCTGAGGAACTCCTGCTAATATAGGAAAGAGGGAGGAAAAGGCATTACCATGACGAACTTAAAATGTACGATTTTCAAGGTATGATCGAATTAGTAAATAAAGAGGAGCAGCGAGGAATAATTTGATTTTATACAACAACCCGGTGTGCCAAACTCTGTCAAAGGCTTGTGTTACATCCAGGAAGACACCCGGACAATACTTTTTGTTCTCAAAAGAAGAAGAAATTATATCGACTAGCCTGTGCACTTGTTGTATTGTGGAATGTTTTGCACGAAATCCAAATTGTGCATTGGGTATTATATTTTGTGTTTCCATAATTGGTCTTAATCTTTTCAGGACGATTTTTTCGAATAGTTTTCCGAGCACTGGGAGTAGACTAATGGGTCTATATGAGGTTGCTAGATTGGAGGGTTTACCTGGTTTGAGTATGAGAATGATTATGGATAATTTCCATACGGCAGGGAAATAAGACAATCTCAACATTGAGTTGAAAATAAAAGTTAGGAGGACAATTGTTTTTTTAGGAAGATGTTTTAGAATCTTGTTCGTTATCAAGTCATGACCGGGGGATTTATTAGGCTTTAATCACATTTACAATTTCATTTGGGGAAACATATTTAGTAGGAAGAGACATAGGTAATGGAGCGTCAAGGAAGCTACTTAATTTTTCTAAATGGTACTTGGAATAATGTTAGGATGAGGTATAAAAATATTTGAGAGGTGTTCCCCAAACAGATTGGCTTTACCGAGGTCTGATAGGGCGAGCGACCCGTCTAATTTTTGAATAGGATAGGAAAATTCTTTTAATTTAAGCAAGTTTTTTGTGGTTTTCCATAATGACCCATCCTATGTGTTTAAAGATTTGAATTTTCTATCAAAAAGGTCGTTTTTGTGTTTTTTAATGAAGTTTTTAATGGTGTTTGCCAGATTGTTGAAAGTAGTCTTGTCGGAAGGAAGTCTGGATCTTTGCCAGTGGGAGCGGGCCCTGCGTTTTTCAGCGTTTAATACTTTTATATTGGGAGGTAAAAGATAAGAATTATATTTTGAGTGACAGTGCAGATTAGGTGGGTAAGAACACTCTTTAACAGCAGATTGGATTGAGCTGACTAGTTGGAGCGCTGCAAATTCTATTTCATTGCATGTTTTAAGGGAAATTTTTAAGTTTGTATAATTTTCTAATGTCGTAGAAAATCGTTTCCAGTTGACTGGACCTTTGGATAAGGGGGGACGACGAGGAATAAGAAGTGGAGGTTCCATAATGTTTAATATAACGGGGGAGTGATCGGAAGATAGGTCGCATATGTTTTGAATAGTGTGATTTATATGGTTGGGAATTGACGATATAAAAAAATCTAGTAAGTCGGGTTGTCTATTCGAATGAGTAGGCCAATAAGTAGGACCAGTGGGTGAAATAACTGAAAACTCCTTTACCTGTATGGAATTATAAAACAGTCGACCTCTAGGATTTTCAACCCGACTACCCCACAAGAGGTGTTTGTCGTTGAAATCTCCCCCGGCAATAAATGTACGCCCTAATGAGGATAAGAACTGGTCTAAATGGAGCTGAGATATACATGGCCGGGGAGGACAGTATACTGCTGAAAAAGTTATAGGAATATGATTTATTGAAATTGAGACACTTGTTGCTTGGATGGTAGGGATTTGAAAATACGGTAGTGGATGGTGTTGGATTGAGGATGAGGTTAAAATAGCGGTACCCGCGTGTGACGTACCATCCGGATGATTGGTTTTGTAGATATTGTAACCCGGGAAAAAATGTTTGGAACTGGAAGTATAATGGGTTTCAGTGATTAGAGCTAAATCAATTTGATTCTCTAAAAGAAGTTTAATAGTTCGGATTCTTTTTGTTTGAGGCCGTTAGCATTCCAGAGAATGATTTTAAGTGATTTATTAGATTATTAATCATTATTTAAAATTAGTTTATTAATTACGGTGGTAAATAATAGGATGAGGAGGGAGTTAGAAGTGATGGTGTTAGACGGCATTTCTATCTACAAGGCGTGAAATGACTGTGTTCAAGAGTGACAAAAGTGGCGTGATTATTGATTTAAACTCAGTTATAAAGTTCGTTAATACTGTAGTAATGTCTGTTGAGTTTTGGTCATTATTTTTTTCGGAATTATTTTTAAATTGTAGGTTATTGGAAGTAACCTGAGAGTAGGAATGGGAGTTTTGAGTAGTTTTATTAGGTGGTTGTGTCAGAGGGACGGTTCGTTGAGGGGGAATTACATTGTGGGGTGGGTTTTTTGATAAAGGTAGACGAAGACGTTGGAGATCTTTATGAATTTGGCAGCCACGATAATTGGCAGGATGGATTCCCTTGCACAAGACGCAGGTTGCTGGTATATCCTTTGGTTTGGAGCAGAGGGTTGATAAGTGGTTTTCTCCACAGCGTACACATCGCGGTGAGTACCCACAGTATGTCCGAGAGTGACCATAGTCTTGGCAATTTTGGCACTGGATAATTTCGCGTCTTTTATGTGGTTCCTCTATTTTGACTTTGGTGTGCAAGATCGCAGTAATGTCAAAGATCGATTGGCAGTTATCGTCTTTTTCTAAGTCAACAAAAAACAGAGGGAGAGCCGTTTTGGTTTGCCTTTGCAGCACATTGGTTACTTGAATAACAGAAAAATTGAAGTTTTCAAGAGCTGATTTTATTTCCTCGCAGGGAGTTGAGGGATGGAGATTTCTAATGACTACACGGTAGGGTTTTTCGTTTTGTAATTGGTAGGTGTGGAATTGAGCATTGGGTTCATCATTAAGAAAATGTAATATTGTTCTATAGTTGTCTGTTGAATTTGCTTGTAGTTTAATATTTTTTGTGATGTTTTTACAAAAAATCCTTGGTCTCCTACGAGGTCAATAAGTTTTGATTTGAGAAGTTTAAAGTCCTTCGTCCTTGATGTAGATTGGCGATGGATGTTTTATTCTACTCACTTTCTCCTGATTTTCGATATTAGGGTCGACGATGTCGGCGAATTTGTTGTCTTCGAGAGGGAGGTCTTGTGTAAGTGGAGAGTAGCGATTCGGCGAACTAAATATTTGAGAGGCGGACACTGATGAGGTTTTGGGGATCTTTGGTGATCTTGGAGAGCGAAAACCTTCGTCGTCTACGTTTGTTTTTTTTATTAATTTTGATTATTAGCGGAGGCACTTTTTTCGGCGGCATCGTAGATAGGTGGGTAATGTGTAATTGCTACCTGGATAAGGCTTGCCGCGGCGGCCGTCCAGTGAGCGTGGTTTGAGTAGGTTTCGATAGTATGCTACCGGGAACTGGTGGCGTTTTTATTAGTGGTATTGTAACGGAGAGAGAAGATAAGATAAGGCCAGCCGGCGGCCGGCTGTAAGCGTTTGCTGTTTATTTTTACCAGTAAAACTATTACTTACGAAGTATGATAACTTGAGAAGTCCGAAATGAATCTTGACTGTTTCGGCTTTGATTGACGCGGAAAATTTTTTTCGTTATTTGGATATAAATTAAGAAAAAATATATTCACTTTAGCGTCGGGGGTTGCCGAAAAACGTATGAGCATGTTTCACTTTCGAGTGATCGGCATCGAAAATTGAAACTTAAAACTATTGACTGTGATCCTTATCAATAACCTCACTGATAAGCCACCAAATCGATTGATTCGAGATCGTTTGACAATACTCAAAGGTCTGGTCGTTGTTTTAGATTAAACATAATTAGCAATTAGGCACTTTGTTAAATAAATTATCGTTGAAAATGTTTAGTCAATATTAATTAATTACCACACATCATAACATAATGTAGGTTTTTTTCGAATTTCAGTATTTCAATACCGTTAAAGTTGTTTCAAATTTCGATATTCGTAACAGTTAAAACAGTTTTTGTAAATCCAAAAAAAAAATACCATTCCGTCAAATAACATATTTTTTTTATTTAAGCGTATTGCGTAGAAAAACATAGTCCAAACACTGCTTTCTAAGTAATGTTTCTATACGATAAAACAAAACAAAAAAATGAACTGATTATGTAAATAAATGAACATAATATTATTTTCCCTGCGAAAAAATATTTGGATATAAAAGCCCATCCATAAGTCGCAAGCAGTACATTTCGTTTCAAAAGCTGAACAAGTCGACTGTTGTCCAAGAACTTCTTACCAACTCCACAATTTAAGTAAGTATTTTTTATTTACTTCTAAAAGATTTCTTTACGCTAAAATTAAAAAGACACGAGCCTAATGAGTCAACATTTAAAAACATGCAAAAATATAGTTTCTTTTTTACTATGAATTAATTTTAAAGAAAAAAGTTAGTCGTTTTCCTATTAACATAAAAACCGGATTATAGAAGTTTGCAAATAATGAATTCTATATTGCTAAGAGCGTGGCTCCACCCTAGAAAGGATATATCTATGTTTAATACAAAAATTATTTTAATGCTAAAATATAGAAAATATCTATTTTCTTATTTGACTTACTAAAAAACACTAAGTCATAATAAAGTTATAATTCATTGTTTGTTTCATAATTTACACACATTTTCTATCAAATACAAATATAAACAAAAAAAAATCTTGTCATTTTCAAATTAAAAAATGCAATATTCAGCAAAACAATTAAGATTTTTCATTATAACTTAAAAGGTTTCAACAGTATAAAGATGAAAAAAAAATCATCTTCGTAGGCAACTAAATTTTGCATAATATTAAGTCAAAATAAATTTTAAAAATGCTGCTTTTGCATGTTTTTGATTTTATTTCTGACGATTTTGAAACAAAATGCTAAAAACCAATTTGTACACTCATATCAGATAGAAATTAATTATAATAAAGATTTTTTATTGCTAGTTATTTTTTTATCGATTCCTAATCGTCGTTTTGCGCAATCCACACTTTGGAGAGCATTGTATTATAAATTTTGGTTTCGTACGATATTTTGCTTGAAGTGTACTTAAAAAAGTACAGTGAAAAAATACAGTTTTTCAAATCGTTTACATAATACCTCACAAAAGTAGATCTCATTGCGCACCTCAACCAAGATGAAAAAAAATTTTGAAAGATATTTGGTCAGCCCCAAGCCAAAAATGCAATATTCAGGAAAATGATTAAAACTTTCCATTATAACTCCAAAACTTTCAATAATACAAAGATGAAAAAAAAAGCTCTGTAGGAAACTAAATTCCTATTATGTGCACAATTTCATTGTACAACTTTTTTTTTCAATCGACAAAAAAAATGTCTAAATTAAAAACATGTAAAACAAGTTTCTTTTTACTTTCTTAGTTTAAAAAAAAAAGTATTTGTCATTCCAAATAAAAAAAATTGATTTAAAAAAAAAAAAACATAAAAATCATTTTATAGAAAATGGAAAATATGACTTCTATATTGATAAGAGCGTGGCTAAAGGCTAAATTCTAGAAAATAAATGTCTATATTTAATACAAAAAAAAAATTTTTAATGTTAAAATGAAGGAATCGTCTAATTTTTTGTATGACTTACTAAAAAGCACTTAATAATTTATCGTTTGTTTGATAATTGTATACACATTATAAATCAAATATATAAAATATATTTTTATCATCCGTGTATATTGCGAAGAAAAAGTCAATTTTCAAAAAAAACTTTATTGTTCACTTTAACATTAAATCAAAATAAAGACAAAATGTTTTCCATGTTTTAATATTTATTTTTTTAAAACAAAACGCTTGAAACAAAAATTTGTACAGTTTTTTTAAAAAGAAATTAATACTCTGCAAAAACAGGATTTTATTTATAAGTTATGATGGAAAATCTTAATAATTTGATTTAGTTTCGACTTTTGTGTTGTATTATGAAAACGGTTTATAAACTTAAATTTTTTTAACTACATCTTAGTGTACCATTTGAAAAGATATTTCAATATTTTTTATAACGCTATTAACTTTATTACTAAGGATATTTTTTTAAAACGATTACCTATGACATTATGCCAAAAATAGTACCTTCTTTCCACTATAAACTCATAAATATTTTCGCTTAAAATCCATTATGGGTTGACCGAGGAACATTATCCGTAGTCAAGTTCAGACGCTTGAAAACTAATTGTATAAGGCCACTTGATAAAATCAAACCACAATAACAACATTTAGTTAAATATTTATTTTAATTTCTATTTTAAACAACGTAACCTAACTTTTTGTACAATGCAATTTGAATAATTAACAGACTTATTCATATTTGTGTTTATCTTCATTATGGCGAAGTAGCTGTAATTTTGGCCTTTAAATTAAATTAAATGTAAACAATAATTGTATTATTATTTCGATTTTTAATTTTCTTAAACAGTATGATCTATTAGATGTACAATAATTTTTAGTGTTACTCAAATAATAATAGTTTTCAAGTTATATTTTAAAATTGTTTTTTACACCTGACCTAACCTTCTCATGTGTGCATCGGAGGCAAATGTGACTAACATAAAATGTTTATTTTGTTTATTATTATTCGCAGATTAAAATGAAACTAATCTGTGTATTAATATGTTTTTTCTTCGTGGACGTATTAGCCACAGAGCGAGATCATAATGGTAGTTATTTTATTTTCACAATTATTAACTAAAAGTAGTTAAAATTTGAAAAAAATTCAATATTTCATTTTTTACAGAGAAGTATATGGATTATGTTTTCACTACAAGTCAGTAACAATTTTATTTAATAAGCAAATGTTTATTTTGTTTATTATTATTCGCAGATTAAAATGAAACTAATCTGTGTATTAATATGTTTTTTCTTCGTGGACGTATTAACCACAGAGCGAGATCATAATGGTAGTTATTTTATTTTCACAATTATTAACTATAAGTAGTTAAAATTTGAAAAAAATTCAATATTTCATTTTTTACAGAGAAGTATATGGATTATGTTTTCACTACAAGTCAGTAACAATTGTATTTAATAAGCAAATGTTTTTTAAGTTTTTAAAATCCGCTGTTTTTTATAAATATTTATTTAACTATGTATCACAGCTGAAGCTATGAAGCATGCTTCTAAAAAGAATGTTTTAACTGAAGAAGATGGATCTGAAGCAAGTAAGATATTATGTTTAAAATAATAAACTAATATATATATATATATACATAAAAGCTTTGTTATATGTACCTTATTGTCAAGTTATTAGTAAATTAATAATTATGGTTTTATCAAAAACTAAGAAAAATGCACCAAATATGTAGAACAGTGTACAGAGTAATATAATATTTCCATTAGCGATTTCGAATAAAATAATCGAGGGAAAACCTTTAAGTTAAATGGCTACCTACTGTCCAAAGCCGGGTTTAATGTATTCTAAACATTTGTACGGTACCTAATTTGTGATTTGATTTTAATATTTTAGTATAGCCAAAATTTTCATTTGTTTATTCTAGATGCATTGGAGTATGTGATTGAGAAAATGATTGATGATTTCAAAGATGACTACGATAATTTCGGTAATCATAATTATAATAATAATAAAGAACATCCAGACAAAAGTAGAGAGAAATATTCAAATACAATACAAAAATTACACCTCAAATTTATTTTTATGCTTTCGTTGAGTGTTATAGTTATTATATTTTTCACAAAAATCTAAATCGAAGCTTTATAAAAAATTACTGATAGTATATACTATCGACCTCGTCTGATGAATATATTTTATTCTCATCGCCTCAACTGCATATCAACTCAGCCATTACGTTTCATAAAGATTCAACACACTATACAACATAGTTTTATCTACTTGGTCCTTTGTCTTCTAATTTATAATTATGTAATGTAATAATATATTATAGCAAATCAAATCCAATATAATAATTTTATGTAATGTCAATTTCAGGCAGAATTTGTTTTTTGATTGCTGTACCGGGTAATAGTTTTTGTTAAATTTTATAAAAATATTTCCAATATCTCATTCCTATTAAATTTTCCAATGAGACTCTCAGTGGAGTATATTTCTTCCGAGTTACTAATACACGTGTTTTTTTCTACCTTGAAATTCTTCTTCCTGTTATAATAGAATAGAAAATGAAATGCATTAAATCGTTAATTTATATGTTGTTAATTTCAGATAATATAGATATTTTATCCAGTATAGAGGGTAATAATTTGCATTGCACTTTACGGGAGCGTTTCCCGACAGTTATTTTATATTTTTTATGCAAACAATATTTTTGTTTTAGTTTCAAACCCCCCAATTCCGGACCAAACTCAAAGTAAAAGTCCCTTTTGATATTTATTATTTCTTAATACTTTAAGAATAATCATAATATGTACCTATTGACAAATACCACTATGACATATCGGTTTCATTCATAGAAAATATATAGAGGTCCATTAAAGTGTATTTTTTTTTAAAATTTTAGAAGCCATTTTTTTCTTGCAAGTAATGCTACAACACATTCGAAGTATAGTAGGAGGTAAATATAAAATCTTAAAAATAAATAGATACATATTTTGGTAGTTTACAAAAAAAAACTCAATTTATTACTTAAAGTCATATGTATGTAAATTGTATGTTTAAGCTTATACGAATCATTCTAAATACAATTTAAACCGTCAGTTTAATCATCGATATAAGATATAAATTATAACATTTATACAATAATATTTTGTATTAAATAACCACAGTTATAGAGTGAATGTTATGTATATTGTTATACTAACCGGGTTTTATTGAATGCATGATCATTTGATGTTTGATGTATATTTTACAGATTTTCAAATGCAAGGACTTAGTAAAGGTAATTAAGAATTTTTTCACAGTCGTAAATAGACTCAAAAGCTTGTTTTAGATTTTAGATATTAGCTTAATTGTGTTTAATTAATTTTTTATCTCAAATAACAATTTTAATAAGTTCAACTTTTTGTCGAGGAGAGAGAGTGAGAAAGGGTGAGACTTAGTAAAAATTAACGGTGATACTTTGAACGTTGTTATT
Organism: Adelges cooleyi; assembly: GCF_023614345.1. Taxonomy (NCBI): domain Eukaryota; kingdom Metazoa; phylum Arthropoda; class Insecta; order Hemiptera; family Adelgidae; genus Adelges; species Adelges cooleyi. The sequence continues at coordinate 1,064,212 of NW_026095914.1, read as the reverse complement.
ATACATTTTAATAGAAAAATGACGATTTTTTCACCTCAACAACCTAAAGTTGACTAAAATGTTGATGTGTAATGAACTCTTCGGGATTTCAAGTACAAAGAAAGAACATAATCTTTGAATTTCAACACTAACAAAAGTGGTTGTACAAAAAGTTGGTCACTAATTAATTATTTTCATAGCTTCGGGAACATTGAAAACCATTGCAGACGAGAGAAGAGAAATTGTTATTCCAGCTTTAAACAATATAATCAGACGTCGTTTATTAGGTAAATATTATTATGGAGTTGTATAATTGTTTTAACGAAATTAATAACGCTTTGCACCATAAATAAAAATATAAAAACTAGCGGGTTAATACGAGCAATTATTAAAAGACTTTTTTTTTCAATTTTTTTAGCTAGTTCTGTGCAGCGTGCAGATCATGATGATCCTTTAAGTGTAAGGTGTGTTTTGATAGCATTATACTTGAGTTCACAATTTCCAGAATTATACACAAAAGGAATTGTAGAGGACCCACCTCTACGTCATTGTATCATAAAGGATAAAACCGATCACATAAGGACATACAGTGCAGATGATGTCCAAGCGCTTGAGGAACTAATACGACTTGAACATCCACAAGTTCCCCCCACGTCCTAACCTAATGTTAGAAAAACACTAGCAGCTATATTCTGTTCATTACATAATATATTATAATTTACCTTATTATTATCACTATATATATATCATAAAATCTAAAATTTAAAAATATTATGCATATTATACTAAAGCTGACGGGAAAATAACCGTCGGTGGATTTTTCCAATAACATGTTATATCATTTCTAACAATAAAAAACAAGTAATTACCGAATAAGTAAACTTGTATTTTTTTTTATCTAATTCCAACTAATAATTTCTGCTTCTAAATCCTTTCCTCATATTTTTTACCTTTATTAAATGATTGTGCAAATTTGGGTAACAGATTCGTCGTTAATATTTCTAACAGATAACTTATCTTAATAGTTATTATATGTTGACGTTAGAGGTGACGTAACCTAAATAGATTTCTAATGTTGAGTGACTAAGTAAAACAGTGTAGAATATAATATTACATAGCTAGTCGTGGGAAACAATATCCTGAATGGTCAACCACAATGGTATTGGATTGGTACGAAAATTAATCTTATGTAATATTTTATATCGAAAAGAATGTCGATTTCAATTTTTTTTTTCGCAACGCATTGTTGTGTGCTAAATTTCAAATTTGTAAAATTGTTCATGTGGATGTGTATTGATTTTGTAAAGACGGGTTTTTTGTGGTCTATTACTCACGTTTTGTTATTCGCATCGCAACGAAACAAAAAAAAAAAAAGACACTAAAAACAATGAAAATGTATTGTGTTTTTGCACACAAGTACATTCAAAGTCTTTTATGTCTAACGCATTGAATAGTACAAAAATCTGGTTACATAGACTGTATTGTGAATTTTTGCGTGTATTTTTTTATTATTGCTTATACCTATGTTATTCCGTATCGACACGAACCGAAGGTAAATAATATACTAGCGCATTTCATACAACGAAAGTTCAACGTATACAATTATATCCAACACATTGTCAATTGGTAACCCAAATTTGGGCCTCTGGTTAAAGAATTCTCTACTCGTTACAATTGTTCTGGATCTTCTTCTTCTGCAGTGTTCAATCTAATGACTGGTTTGCAGCAACTTCCGTGTTTCTCTATCACTAGCCTTCCTCTTCATCTCTCGATATGAATTACATCCTTGATCTTCTATTATCTGACTTATGTATTGCAATCTTGGTCTTCCTCTATGATTTTTTCCATCAATTATTCCTTCTAACATTAGTAATAGCAACACATCGTGTCTTAAGATATGACCTATTATTATTCATTACGCCTTTTCTGTATACTCTTCCAAATTGATTTGCTCTAAAACTTCTTCATTAGTAATTCTATCAGTCCAACTTATCTTTTCCTTCCTCCTATAGCACCACATTTCGAATGCCTCTATTCTTCTCTTGCAATAGTCCATGTTACGCATCCATACAACATAATGTTCCAGACGTACGTTTTTAGTAGATTCTTTCTGATGTTAAGATCAATGTTTTTTGAAATAAAAAGACTTATATTCTTGTTAAATGCCACCTTAGCTTGGCATATTCGCTTTCTAATTATTTCCTTTTTGCATTTCCCATCTGAGCTTATCGTACTACCCAAGTATATGAAATCTTCTATTTGTTCTATAGTTTCATCGTCCTTTAATTTTATTCTTGTTCTTATGTTATTGTCTCTACTACATACTAGGACTTTCGTCTTCTTTGCGTTCATTTTCATGTGTAAATCCTTTTCCATCACCTGTTCCAATGTTACTTAAATATTTTTTAGGTCTTTTTCATTCTCCGCTATTATTGCAATTTCGTCCGCGAATCTCAGCATGTCTATTCTGTAACCATTTACTTTTATTCCTAGCTGTGTTTTATCTCTTATAGTATCTGTGGCCTCTTGAATATAAGGATTAAATATTAAAGGTGATAATGAACACCCCTGTCCAACACCTTTCTTTATCTTAGACTCGTTTTGAATATCTCTCATTTTTATGATTACTATTTCATTTTTGTACAGTTGATAAAGCAATTTTCTTTCCGTGGTTGCAACTCCAGCTCTTTTCAGCATTTTCAACATCAGTTCCCAGTTAACACTATCGAATGCCTTCTCAATGTCATCAAAGGCAATAAACGTCGACTTATCTTTTTTTTATTATTAATCTTAAAGCCAATGTCACTTCCTTCGTACCCACATTTTTTCTAAATCCGAATTTGTTCTCTGATAATATGTCTTCTATCTTCTTTTCCTTTGTTCTGGATACCAAAAACAAAATATATAAAATATTATTAAATATTTCAATATAATTACATTTTCTAAGTATTGAAAAATGTAGTAAAATATAAACCTAAATACATAGGAAAAAAAGTGTCTTACATCAGACGGATCACCCTGTATATAAAATTTTCAAGTTACAATTTTAGGAAATTTGCAACCGTCACGATGGGTGCACATTAAATGTCTGAAAGCATTGAACTAGAACTGAATAAATAATTTTGGAGGGTCTTCAATTAACAAATGGAGAATTTGTGATAACAATCCGATTGTCATATTGTGTTCAAACATATTTTTTTAATTTAAAATCTTATAAGTTTTTTCCTAATTTTAAACAATAAGTACACGCAGTAGAATTTTTGGAATTTATTTTAAACAAGAATGGACAATCAAGTTATATAAGTCAAAACGTGTTTGATGAAATCCATACTTAGTAAAATAATGAAATAACAAATTAAGTAACATAGACACATTTACTGGACTCGTAAATCTGTCCGTGGTCGGTAAAGACAAAATTTGAACTTATATTTTTATATTAACTGTTTTAGCTTTCAATCAAATATGTATCTGATTAAAAATATTACTCTCCGGCCAAAAATATTACTTATTGTGTATTACCTACTAATAGAACTATGATTATTAACAGGCGATAAATTGGTTTCATATAGTTGATACACTTTTCGCCAAATTGTTTTCACAGATTTTCTAACAGTTATCCGGGTAGTGTGTTTTTATTAATTTTACTTTTAACCATGTCTGGATCTTGGATATATTATATTCCAAACCGCTGAATAGATTTCTTCGATTAGACGCAAGTCTGTAGATCAAAAATCCCACATGAAAGGTACTTTATTGGGCCTAAACATTTTAAACGTTGACAAACCTAAAAAATATTTTTATCCCTTTCTCCACAAGGGAAGGAGATTTTTATTTTATTTCACTTTTTAAGTTCACTTTCAGGGCTTAAGGTCTGACATTTAGACTGGAGGTAGATATCTAGAGTGGAGCTATAACATATGAGTACGACTTTCCCGAAAAAACGTCTACGATTTATTACAGACATGTGACCAACCCTAATCGCATCCATCTTAATACTCAAAATACCGATTTAAGCACATATTATTGTTATTGTAAGTGCTATACGGTTGAAATACATTCAGTTATTTGGTTTAAAAAGCCTACGAGTATAAGTTTATATGAAACTTAAATTTTACATGCCGGCACGCGTTTTCTTAGATTTTATTCGACGCTTAATTTTTTTGTACGGGCAAAAAAAACACATAATGTTGTTGCACTCTTGTCGATTCGTCATGGCATAAAGACAAACAATTTAACAAAAATACATCCAAAAATATACCTACACGTATTTGCTCGAATATTAAACATTTTACCAACAAATACACATTTCACAGTGTTACAATGATTCCTGATTAGCAACGAGATGCTACTCGAGGAAGCCGTTCCAGCAATAAACAACTTGTTTATAAGCATAATACATTATTGTGCGAAATCACATTTCTTGTCTACTCGCAAAAATTCCAAAAAACAAAAACCTAATAATATTATATCAGTTTTTGAATCATAAACTATAGGTTGAAATTTAACTACGTTGGGATCCAACCACACCACACGGATTTACTTATATTATAATTATGGCGACTAGTGTTGATGGGTGCTTATTTTACTATGGGTATATTTATATAGTATCTACCAATAATTTTGTTGTGGCAACTATTCTTAATTTCGAGAGCCGCAAATTTATAACGCTAATTCGAAGCAATCCGCATTGTCAAGAGATGTTTATAAAATTAAGAAATGTGGGTACTTACTTACTTGACATCCTTCAAGCTACACCTCCACCTGGTTGACTGAGGTCCGCGGTGATGTCACAACAGTTACCCGAATAAAAGCGTAGCCCAAGCGGGGAGTGGAAAGTCAAAAATAGGCCGGTATTGCATTAAAATAATATGTTTAATTCTAAATACAAATGTATCATAATCTCAGTTTTTTTTAATTTTGGCGGGTTAGGCCACTGTTGCGCTCAACGCGTCAATTATTATATGTCTTAATTGGACGCTGCCCTTCGATGGAATACAAATACACTAATACTCAATAACTGACCTATATTTTCTCTGTAGTGGTCGAATAGTTTTAACATTTTGATGGAATTAAAAAAATATTTTATATACGACGTACATCGTCAGTTTTGTTTTATATTTTAGTTAAATAAGTTTATATTAAAGTAAATAAAAACAGAAACAAGCTATCAAAAACGCTAAGAGCTGTTTTTAATCAACGACAGTTATGTTAATTATATTATTAATGAATTTATATGTTTTAGTCTAAAAAATTTGATTATTATTCTAATCATTTTGACACGGATTAGTGTCACATTACTAAGGGGATAGCCATTGGCACAGGATTATTTAAGGTTTTTCAGTATTGTTCAACTCAATAGCCACAAAATTCCATTTATCTGACTCTAAACCTTATGATTAAATATGACCATAATTTCTATAAAACATATGTATGCAACATTAAATATTTTAGCCCCCAAAATCCTTTGGGGCAGTTATGGAAATAAAAATAATTCTCTATGAACGATTAATTATTGTCGATTAATTTCTTTTATAATTTAAACCTATGCGATTTCTGTATGTCTACCGTAATTTAAGTTTTTTACTTAAAATAATTTCCAACATTAGCGTATAAATAATATACTTATATATTTTTGGAAAATGTTACTAATTCTAATCATATATACAATGCTATCTTAACAAAACCCAGTACAGTATAAACCAAGCTCGATCATAAATTAGCGCAGTGGTTGAAGGAGGGTATTTAATTTGAAAAAGATTTCGAAACTTCGATGCAAACCTGTAAATAGTATAACCTAGTACAGTCTAAATCAGTATGACCCAAACCAGAAGAGTATAAATTAAGTTCTCTCTATATAAATAAAGTATCAACTAAATACAATTTAAACCAAGCACAATGTAAGTGTAGTACAAACCAAGTACTGCCTGAACCAAATTCGCATTTGGATTTAATAATTGATATGAACCGACCTTGCAAAATTTTTCTGTACAGGTTGTATTACACATTTTATAGGTATATGTTAGACCTATCTTCAAACTAATTTTCATCTCATAAGGCCTAAAAAATCAATAAAAAAAAAAATCATAACCCCTTAAATTAACTTTTTTGAGGGGTTTCCCGGTTTCGGAGGGGAATAAGTTGACTTTTTCTGCACGACAAAAAATACATTAAAAAAGTGCTCAAGTGCTTAAAATATTCCAACCCTAACTTTGCAAAAACATGTTTGGTTTTTTTCGCGTCTGTTTAAATAACAATTATGGTAAAAAGATAAAATAGTAATGCTCTAGTTATTTTTATTATGGTATGTAAATGCGTAGCTTAACAATTCGACGATAACAAAAACCAAACTACGTCAAAGCTAAAATAACAAAATATTATATTTCCATAAACCACTAATTGTAGTAGACAAATAATATTTAGTTATAATAAATATACATATATATATAATATATAGCATTATAAATAATGTTTAAACGTTTTAACTTAAGAGGACCGCATCCACTTTTAAAAAAAATTATATTCCTATTTTATCACGACTGGTTATAATTTAATTCATAAAACCACTGACCTCTCAAATCTCAATACGGTCCGTCCCCATTACGCCGGTTTCTTTATATTTTATATTCCTCCTTCTATTTATGTAAAAGTTATACTTAACAATATGTATTCAACTGCCCAAGCCTTAATTGCTGTGCCTTTGAGCTTGAAATGTCAAGTTATACGGATTTTGACAACAGCTAGTATTTTATCACTCAGAATTGGTGATAGGTTATTGAACATACAAAATTAGAGTATATCTGATAATTAATCAAACACTTTGTTTTAATTAAATATTATTTCCAAAAGCCTATTAAATGTTTTTTTTGTATCACGGACTATTTCAAATGTAATTAAACATATTGTTAAGTTAATGAATACAGTTTTAACTTCTAATGAGAGTATAATTTGTTTCATTTATATATTTTATTTTATACTTAATTACTAATAAGATTTTAACCAAATTTACAATACATAGAGTATGGTATACACATGGTTAATACATTTTAGCTTTCAGAAAAGGTTACAATAATACATTTTTTCATGTGTTGGAGACATTTGATTTTTTAGTTCAACTTGATTGATTTCTGCTGTTCTGCAATTATTGTCTTTAGATACTATTTTGGCGAATAAAATATATCCGTTACTTTTTTTCCAATCATAAAGAAAATCAACATAAAATAATTTCGTCTATTCAATCAAACTAACATTTTAAGAAAAATAAAGTAATGAACATTTAAATAGACATTTAACATTTATTAGGCATTTTTTAATACAACAGAATCCTAAATAATAACAAATTTCGAAAAAAATAATAGAGCTAAGGATAAATCTAAAGCTGAGGATGGTCTTTTTAAGTATTAATGTTAGAATGGGAAACCTAACGGTGTACCATAGCAAAGAATGTTGGCGCATTTAAGTTAGGAAATTGGTAAGTTTAGCCTTTTTAAAATTTTTAATTCTTAATCAATGCTATAATTACTCATATTTTCAAAAATTAATTTAAACAGTATGTTGGGTATTATTAACTCACATACACAAATATTCAAGTATCAATAATTATTCGAAGTTAACCATAACACACCTTTCATTTAAATTGCTTAATATTGATATTTCACATAATTAATGTCACATTAGAAATTAACTCCTCTATATTTATAAATTACACATTGTTATATAATTGTAAGGCGTTGGGTCCATTTGAAAACATATTTCCAAATTCCTTAGTAATTAATATTGTTCATTCTCAAAATCAGTAATCCGTTAATAATTCTGACATAATAACATTTGTTTTAAAATGATGCAATGTTTTCGGAAAAAAACATTCAACCTAAATTAAAAACGCTAATTGAATTCGTATTGTAATTAATTACATATTAAACTCTATTACACTTACCGATTAAATTAATGCTGTGCCCAAAAACAAACGTCAAAAATAAAGTCGACAGAAAACATTATCAATCGATGTATTAATTATGTGTATATTTTGAAAAAATAAAAGATAATGAGTTATGCCATAACGACAATATTCATGCTATGAAATTTTACTATGAAGTAAATTTACTTTAATGTTTTAATTAAGTTTGTAATTTCTTATTTCACTAATGAAAAAATGTGAAGTCAAAATGTGTTGGTTGAAAGATGTTATGTTTAAATATTATACGAATGAACAATTTTTTATTTTTGTCTACAAATGTATGTATTGAAAACATATGTTTCAATTTAAAAAAAAAACCAAAAATCCCCCTTTTTGGCTTACAACGATTAATGATAAAAATTTTACCAAAAAATCTCAGGAAAATATTGTTCAAAATATTTATTTATTTATTATGATTAAGCGGGCGAGCCCAATTACAATTTGAATGTGGAATATAAAATATATACCTACATAGATAAAGGTTGTTGTGTAGGTACAATAAGTTAAGTGATTAAATTACTAAGATATAAATTAAAAGTAACAATAGAATTACAAATAAACATGTCAATATTGAAATTATTCACACGTTGCATGGATCTAAATAAAGGAGTGTTCTTACCATATGAAGTGCGCTGGAATGGCACATAAAAGGTATTAGTTTGTCGTATGGCCAGGAACTAAAAAGAAATATTTGACAATAGATCTGGACATATTAATATATTCCGAGAAAATCAGTGTCTTACCCAAAACGAATCACCCTGTACTAGTAACATAATAACATAAGTTGTTTTTTTCAAACCGATAAATTCGTATTTAGATAACCTTCATATTTTTTTTAGTTTAATATGAAAACATGTTATTATTTGAACAATTTACGTTGCAAAATATTTTATAAAAAAGTTGTCCCAAAATATAATAATAATCAACATCAGTTAATTTTTGGGAACTTTAAATAATATAAAACTAGGTAGGTTTTTAAGTTGTGGTTTTTGTAGTTAGATATATTTAATATTTATTCCATTGCATTGGTGTATGACTATCAGGTAACTGTTTAAACTAGCATAGAAAACATCCCATCAAAATACGTATTATTCCTAAATAAATAACACAACTTAAAATTAATTTTCAATACTTTACCATGTAAGCAAGCAACTATACAATTGTTCAGAAAAGTAATAACAATGATAAATCCAAATGATATTTTCATATGTAGGAAGCCTTAATTACAAACTGAGACACGCCGTTGAATATTTATTGTGATTTTATTGGTGCAAAAGCTTTATCTTACTACTGTCAGTTCAAAAGAATTTAAAAAAAACAGACTTTGTAGGTACTTCTATGACCTCGAATAATGTTAATTGGAGTGAGTTATTTATCAGGAAGGAATATTTCCTCGTCTATGGAAGTCTAGTTTTGTTTTACCTATTTTTAAATCTGGCAACAGGAATTCAATAAAAAATTACCGCCCGATCTCAAAATTAAGCTCGTTCCCGAAACTTTTTGAAAAAATAATTGAACCAAAACTATCTTGGGCATTTAACAGACTTATTATAGATGAGAAGCATGTCTTTCGAGCCCACAAATCAACTTCTACCAATTTATTAGTGTATGTTACAAATTTATTCGTTACTGTAGAAAAAAAAAGGACTAGTCGACGCTATTTCAAAGGGTTTGACTCAGTTGACCATGTTTTGTTATTAAATAAGCTTAATGATCTTGGCGTTGGTGGCTCTTTACTATCACGGTTTGGTTCCTTTTTAACCGGTAGGACCAAACAAGGTAAAAATGTTGGATGGCTTACGTTTCAAAAGTGTATTTACTTGAAACTAGTCCAGCCATTATGTTCAATACATAGCTTTATTTGATGAAACAACTTAAAGTACCATGATAATATTTAAATAACTCTTTATTTTTGAAATATATGTTCTACATATTTTTTTGAAAAAAACACCATTGGAAATTTATAGTAACACATTTGATGGAATTTAAAAAGCAAAAAGTACAAATATTAAAATTTACACATAACATTAAAGTAAAGACATTGATGACAATTATAATAATTTTAGTTCGACAATCTATTATTTTCCCCTATTTTATCCAACATTTGTTTGACATCATCGATCATTTTGGCGAAAAAATGAATATACTGAGAAGTGAATGAAGATTCGAATACATTTTTCAATTTTCTAACAAAATATCTAGCTAAATCCACAATTTCCTTGGTTTTATTGCAATAATCGGGAATTGACGGGTTCTTACTAGCATAATTCCAAGTTTCTGTTAGTATATCCATTTCAGTTTTAATTTGGCCAATTAAAATATCTAGAAGCTCTTTGCTTAAGTTGTTCAAATAGTCAAAATTTATACAGATTTTTAGCTTTGCG